>NC_084621.1:35716977-35901977 GCF_033978795.1 Nerophis ophidion | reverse complement strand
ATATGGAAACGGGGTTTGTATGTCAGAAGTTTAATGTCTGATTCTATGGTTAATGTCATACTTTTATATTCCCAAATATTACCACTCTATAGTGTCATCCACAAAGATACGCAAAAGTCAAATAAAAAAAGCTAAATGAAACTTTCCATAGCGGCCACTCATGTGAGACAAGTTGGGAGCCATTTTGAGCCCGGTTTTGCAAGAGTTGGAAGCAAGACTAACTCACACGTTGAAGCAGGATACGACGGGAAGGGCGGCTGACCTAAAATCTACTTTGTGATATATAATGCAGCCTCCTGCAATAATAATACATATCACAATATACTATTTGGTATGTGATTGACAAATTAAATATTTCAAAACATGTTATAAATGCTCCTAATTTGGCTGCTGACATATTCAGTAACATATTGCATCATTTCAAATTCTATCAATTTCCTCAAAACTATTATTCATGTATTTATTAAGTCACTGTTAGTATCTGCTTACTTTCTTTTGCAATGTGGTTCTTTCTACACTTGGATATTTTACATTAGTTGTTGGGCCATACTTCAAATTTGGGTATCGAGCCAATACCAAGTAGTTACAAGGGCAGTATTGTTCATACAAATACTAATATTTCAACATTTCAAAATCATTGAATCAATCCATTTTTGATCACAATTATAATCAGACAAAAACAAGGGATAGTGATGTAGCAATATCAATTACAAAAATAAAATATTTACTACTATTGGCTCTGATTTAAATCCTTTGATTTCTGCCCTTAAATCCATACTGTGCCCAGGGACTCATTTCCCAAGTTTGTGAATAATAAAAGAACTACAAACAATTTTTGATAATACAAAATATTGATGTGTGTGAATGGGTAAATGTGGAAGTAGTGTCAAAGCGCTTTGAGTACCTTGAAGGTAGAAAAGCGCTATACAAGTACAACCCATTTAATTTAATTTAATGTAATCACTTGGTATCGTCACTTTAGATTTTTGTATCAATCCACCCACCTTTGTTTACATCCAAGACCTGTAGCTTAGCACAGTGGTCCCCAACCTTTTTGTAGCTGCGGACCGGTCAACGCTTGAAAATTTGTCCCACGGACCGGGGGGCGGGTTTCATAAAGAAATAGAATCATGTGTGCTTACGGACTGTATCTCTGCAGACTGTATTGATCTATATTAATATATAATGTACATTGCGTTTTTTATGTTGATTTAATAATAAATAAATACAAAAAGAAACATTTTATTTTTTTATTTTATTTTTTTTAATTTCTTGTGCTGCCCTGTACCAATCAATCTGCGGACCGGTACTGGGCCGCGGCCCGGTGGTTGGGGACCACTGGCTTAGCAGGTATCACAGCCTTCTATGTTTTGTAGTGTAGCATGTTCAGCTATTCCTTGCCTTCCAAATACAATGGTACTTTTAAGAAATTTAGTTTTTTTTGCTGCCATGGAGGCGAGGATTGCTGACTTAGACGCAGCCTTGCACTGTTTAGGGACGTTAGCCGCAAATTTGTTCACAAATTGACAAGAAATGTGTCAAGATTATGCATTATCACAATCTGGCATTGTTTTAAAAGCTCTATCGTCAACCAAATTAATATTGTATACTGTATGTCACGCAACCCTATGAGAGTAAGCGACATTATTAATGGTGGTGAGATGTTGAGACAACGAGAGTAGAGAGGCGCTGTTTGCTGATTTGTTGAAAATTTGACAAAGAATAAGAAAATATTTGGCACGGGGCATGTTGATGTGATTGTAGTGAGTTTATCCTAACATAAAAAGAGTAAACAATTAAATAATACCTGAGTCTCCATCTATCAACATCAAGCATCATTTTAGCAAATTATATTAGCAGCTGTTATGCAAACTAGGTGACTGCATCATACAGGTGGCTGCAACAGACAAGGTGTATAACACTACTTTTCTCTGCAGGGTACAACTTTGTGGCTGCGACAGACAGGTTCTGACTGCACATTCACTGAACTGATGTCTTACAGGTTTCGCTGACATGATGATTTGTTTGTACTTTAAGCATACTTGCTCCAAAACCCTGAAAGAACTCCAAATCGGACAACTATTTTGGGGCTTTCCACTTTGGAAATTCCACTTTATTTTGTATTAAACGCACTGGTGACCACATGAGACAATATAATTGCAATCTAATAAAGCATAACTGGACATATAAAGTATATTATACAAATTTGTTAACATATTTAATTTACCACAGTCTGCACTCTACACAAGACTTGGGCAAATTAAGGCCCGGGGGCCACATTAAGCTTTTCATTCTGGCCCATCGGACGTTCCCCCAATTTTTTTTTAGATCTTTAAGATAGAAACTGTAGCTGCTATTATGATGTGCAGGGATTTGGGGCGGCATAGCTCGGTTGGTAGAGTCACTGTCCCAGCAACTTGAGGGTTCCAGATTCGATTCCCGCTTCGACCATCCTAGTCACTGTCATTGTGTCCTTGGGCAAGACACTTTACCCACCTGCTCCCAGTGCCACCCACACCGGTCCAAATGTAACTTAGATATTGGGTGTCACTAATTTAAAGCGCTTTGAGTCACCGGAGAAAAGCGCTATATATAAATATAATTCACTTCACTTCACTTTTCAATTTACCGTAAGTCTTGAACTATACAAAGTATTTGAATGGTTGGAATCTGTGCTTTTGCATGATATATTATATGGTAATTTAATTAGTTACTATAGTCATCTAAGTCAGTGGTTCTCAAATGGTGGTATGCGTACCCCTGGGGGTACTTGAAAGTATGCCAAGGGGTATGAGAGATTTTTTTTTAAATATTCTAAAAATAACCAATTCAAAAACCCTTTATAAATACAGTTATTGAATAATACTTCACCAAACTATGAATGTAAGTTCAAAAACTGTGAAAAAAAATGCAACAATGCAATATTCAGTGTTGACAGTTAGAATTTTTGTGGACATGCTCCATAAATATTGATGTTAATTGTAAAAATGTCTCCACAAAAAAATAAATCTTTATGAATATTCTTAAAAATCAGATATACCGTCCCCCAGACACATTTTTTCTCTAAATTTGACCCCACGAGTCAAAATAATTGCCCAGGCCTGCTCTACACTACAGGTGCTGATCATATTATTACAATATCATGAAAAAGTTGATTTATTTCATTAATTCCATTTAGAAAGTCAAACTTGTAGAATGTATACATTCATTCCAAACAGACTGATACATTTCAAGTGTTTTTTTGCCAAAAAGGAGATGATTATAGCTGACAACCAATGAAAACCCTAAATTTAACATCTCCGAAAATTAGAATATGGTGAAAAGGTCAGATATTGAAGACACCTGGTGCCACACTCTAATTAGCTAACTAACTCAAAACACCTGGAAAAGCCTTTAAATGGTCTCTCATTTTGATTCTGTAAGACACACAATCATGGAGACGACTGCTTGACAACTGTCCAAAAGATGACCATTGATACTTTAAAGAAGGAGGGCAAGACACAAAAGGTCATTGCCAAAGAGGTTGGATGTTCCCAGAGCTCTGTGTCCAAGCACATTAATAGAGAGGCAAAGGGAAGACAAAGATGTGGTAGAAAAAGTGTACAAGCAAGAGGGATAACCGCGCCCTGGAGAGGATTGTCAAACAAAACCGATTAAAAAATGTGGGGGAGATCCACAAAGAGTGGACTGCAGCTGGAGTCAGTGCTTCAAGAACCACCACACACCGACGTATGCAAGATATGGGCTTCAGCTGTCGCATTCCTTGTGTAAAGCCACTCTTGAATAAGAGACAACGTCAAAAGCGTCTCGCCTGGGCTCAAGACAAAAAGGACTGGACTGCTGCTGAGTGGTCCAAAGTTATGTTTTCAGATGAAAGTAAATTTTGTATCTCCTTTGGAAATCAAGGTCCCAGAGTCTGGAGGAAGACAGGAGAGGCACAGAATCCACGTTGCCTGAAGTCCAGTGTCAAATTTCCACAATCGGTAATGGTCTGGGGTGCCCTGTCATCTGCTGGTCTTGGTCCACTGTGTTTCCTGAGGTCTAGGGTCAATGCAGCAGTCTACCATGAAGTTTTAGAAAACTTTATGCTGCCTGCTGCGGACTAATTTTATGGAGGTGAAGATTTCATTTTCCAACATGACTTGGCACCTGCACACAGTGCCAAATCTACCAGTACCTGGTTTAAGGACCATGGTATCCCTGTTCTTGATTGGCCTGCAAACTCACCTGACCTTAACCCCATAGAAAACCTATGGGGTATTGTGAAGCGGAAGATGCGAGATGCCAGACCCAACAATGCTGAAGAGCTGAAGGCCACTATTAAAGCAACATGGGCTCTCATAACACCTGAGGAGTGCAACAGACTGGTCGACTCCATGCCACGCCGTATTGCTGCAGCAATTCAGGCAAAAGGAGCTGCAACTAAGTATTGATTGCCGTACATGCTAAAACTTTCCATTATCATACTTTTCAGTTGGCCCACATTTCTAAAAAATATTTTTTGGTACTAGTCGTAACTAATATTCTAATTTTCTGAGATACTGAATTTGGAATTTTAAGTAATTGTCAGTATTAATCATCAAAATTTAAAGAAATAAACATTTCAAATATATCACTATGTGTGTAATGAATTGATATAATATGTAAGTTTCACGTTCTGAATATAATTATTGAAACAAATCAACTTTTTCATGATATTCTAATAATATGAACAGCACCTGTATAGTGGCATCTCAACTTAAGTGTGTTTTGAGATAAGAGCTAATTGTTATGCTGTAAGTTGCAAGTAAAAAGAAAAATGTAACAAGCATTACTGCTATTAGTTGGTGTAGTGAACAATTACCAGTGAACCCAGTGAGAGTTGCCCAACGCATCTTGTCTCATTCGCTAGCATTAGCTTATAGCGAGATATGAACAAACCTTTGGTTTCCAATAATGGGAAGGACGGAAGTGAGTGTGAAGGACAGTGCTGACAAGGATAAGTGGACGATATTCATTGAATTAAAGAAAGACATCATCAAAAACATGACCCAGCCTGTCACCAACTTGGCGAAGCAATTAGAGGATTTCACTGCAAACCTGCACCATACTGTTAAAATAATATCGAAACGGTGGACATTAACCATGAAAAGATGGAGAAGCAGCTGATGTGGTGTTTGACTGAGAAGCAGTTGGAAGGACATACCATAGAAGTCCCCTCTTCAAATACAATACTGTACATTATCACATTACTTCATAAAACTTCTGTAGTTGTTTGTAGTACACACCCCAAAGCCAGTGAAGTTGGCACGTTGTGTAAATGGTAAATAAAAACAGAATACAATAATTTGCAAATCCTTTTCAACCTAAATTCAATTGAATTGACTGCAAAGATAAGACACTTAATCTTCAAACTGGAAAACTTTGTTATTTTTTGCAAATATTAGCTCATTTGGAATTTGATGCCTGCAACATATGCTCATCAAACACTTATTTGGAACAGCCCACAGGTGAACAGGCTAATTAGCTGCTTATTTCAGCAAAACAATGCCACAACAGCTTGGCTTCATAGTAAAAGGCTTCATTGTAAAAGAGTGCGGGTACTAGACTGGCCTGCCTGTAGTCCATTGAAAATATTTGGCGCACTATGAAGCCTAAAATACCACAAAGGAGACCCCCCTGACTGTTGAACAACTTAAGCTGTACATCAAGCAAGAATGGGAAAAAATTCCACCTGAAAAGCTTCAAAAATTGGTCTCCTCAGTTCCCAAACGTTTACTGAGTGTTGTTAAAAGGAAAGGCCATGTAACACAGTGGTAAAAATGCCCCTGTGCCAACTTTTTTGCAATGTGTTGCTGCCATTAAATCCTAGGTTGATGATTATTTGCAAAAAATAACAAAGTTTATGAGTTCGAAAGTTAAGTATCTCAGTCTATTCAATTGATCCATCCATCCATCCATCATCTTCCGCTTATCCGAGGTCGGGTCGCGGGGGCAACAGCCTAAGCAGGGAAACCCAGACTTCCCTCTCCCCAGCCACTTCGTCAAGCTCTTCCCGGGGGATCCCGAGGCGTTCCCAGGCCAGCCGGGAGACATAGTCTTCCCAACGTGTCCTGGGTCTTCCCCGTGGCCTCCTACCGGTTGGACGTGCCCTAAACACCTCCCTAGGGAGGCGTTCGGGTGGCATCCTGACCAGATGCCCGAACCACCTCATCTGGCTCCTCTCGATGTGAAGGAGCAGCGGGTTTACTTTGAGTCCCTCCCGGATGGCAGAGCTTCTCACCCTATCTCTAAGGGAGAGCCCCGCCACACGGCGGAGGAAACTCATTTCGGCCGCTTGTACCCGTGATCTTATCCTTTCGGTCATGACCCAAAGCTCATGACCATAGGTGAGGATGGGAACGTAGATCGACCGGTAAATTGAGAGCTTTGCCTTCCGGCTCAGCTCCTTCTTCACCACAACGGATCGGTACAATGTCCGCATTACTGAAGACGCCGCACCGATCCGCCTGTCGATCTCACGATCCACTCTTCCCTCACTCGTGAACAAGACTCCTAGGTACTTGAATTGAGTATAAGTTAAAAAGGATTTGCAAATCATTGTATTCTGTTTGTATTTACGAATTACACAACGCGCCAACTTCACTGGTTTTGGGTTTTGTACATTCTGTTGAATTGTTTTAGGTAAAAATTAACTTTTCTTGTTGAAATGCTTGTTACATGTTAAAAGTGTACTGTTTTTTTGGGGGGAGGGGGGAAAGCCCCGATTAAATAGATATCAATGGGAAACATTGATTTGATATACAAGTATTTTGAGTTAAGAACTGCCACATAACCAATTAAACTCGTAAGTTGAGATATTATTGTAAATTAAACTTATTAACGGCTTATTGACCTACTCAGTGGCCTAGTGCAGTGGTTCTCAACAAACATTTTTTTAATTCAAGTCCCCCCTAATCAGAGTAAAGCATTTTTGGTTGAAAAAAAGACTGTACTAGGTCAGTGATTCTCAACCTTTTTTCAGTGATGTACCCCCTGTGAACAATTTTTTAATTCAGGTACCCCCTAATCAGAGCAAAGCATTTTTGGTTGAAAAAAAGAGATAAAGAAGTAAAATACAGCATCATGTCATCAGTTTCTGATTTATTAAATTGTATAACGGTGCAAAATATTGCTCATTTGTATTGGTCTTTCTGGAATTATTTTGGGAAAAAAGGTATAAAAATAACTGAAAACTTGTTATAAAATAAACTAGTGTTTCAATTATAAATAAAGATTTCTACACATAAAAGTAATCATCAACTTAAAGTGCCCTCTTTGGGGAGTGTAATAGAGATCCATCTGGATTCATCAACTTAATTCTAAACATTTCTTCACAAAGTAAGAAATCTTTAACATCAATATTTATGGAACATGTCCACAAAAAAATCTAGCTGTCAACACTGAATATTGCATTGTTGTATTTTTTTTTTCACAGCTTATGAACTTACATTCATATTTTGTTGAAGTATTGTTCAATAAATATATTTATAAAGGATTTTTGAATTGTTGCTATTTTTAGAATATTTAAAAAAAATCTCATGTACCCCATGGCATACCTTCAAGTACCCCCAAGGGTACGCTTACTCCCATTTGAGAACCACTGGCCTAGCTGTTAGAGTGCCCGCCCTGAGATCGGTAGGTTGTGAGATCACACCCCGGCCGAGTCATACCAAAGACTATAAAAATGGGACCCATTAACTCCCTGCTTGGCACTCAACATCAAGGGTTGGAATTGGGGGTTAAATCACCAAAAATGATTCCTGGGCGGGGCACTGCTGCTGCTCACAGCTCCCCTCACCTCCAAAGGGGGTGAACAAGGGGATGGGTCAAATGCAGAGGACACATTTCACCACACCTAGTGACAATCATTGGTACTTTAACTTTACTTTATCACCATACCGTCACTATGACGATATAGCAATTGTGTGAGAATTGATACTTTTTGACATCTTTTTAATTTTGCACTTATGTTAATAAATGGAGTTTGTCCAGTACATCCAGTTAACTGTTTCAGACAGTGATTGATTATTATATCCATCCATCCATCCATTTTTTACCGCTTATTCCAGGGGTGTCAAACATACGGCCCGTGGGCCGGATAAGGCCCGCCAACAGGTTTTATCCGGCCCCCTGATGAGTTTGCCAAGTATTAAAATGAGTTGCTTTTTTTTTTTTTAATGAAAGAAACTGCTGTTCTGAATGTGTCCACTGGATGTCACTATAGCAATTCTGTTAGGACCAGCAAGAGGTACAAAGTAAAGCTTGGAAACTTAAAACCTGCTGTTTTGTGTCTTCCGCTTCAAACACATCGTTATTTGGCACCCTTACTCCCCAATAATGTCTTTGTGTGGGTTTTAAGAATAGACAGTAGTATCTTGTGTACTTCGGTAATCAACTTTTACATTGAAAATGATTTTTTGTCTTGAAAATCAACTTTTACCATTGCAAGATGCCTTGTTGTCGTCCTTTTTCGATAATAATAACATTGGTAATTATAATAGATGGATAAAACGTTTTTCTATACATCCAAAACACTTCGGAATATCAGAGCCATTAGAGGCGGGACATGGACCAAACCGGTGAAATAAAGTGTCCACCAACGGGTTCTTGGATTACCGCCACGATAGGCACCAACTGAGGTATGAAAATATAGTGAGAAAACTTAACCCTTTTGCATAGTTTTACCTTCAATTCTTACGGTTTGTTGAGTTAGCTCTGGATTGATACGTGGACATGACAAAGGAAGTATTTGATACCTCGAAGAGTTCACATGTTGTTTTTTGTCCAATCCCAGAAAGACTGTGACTTAAAGGCCTACTGAAACCCACTACTACCCACCACACAGTCTGATAGTTTATATATCAATGATGAAATATTAACATTGCAACACATGCCAAAACGGCCTTTTTAGTTTACTAAATTGCAATTTTAAATTTCCCGGGAGTTTCGTCCTGGAAACGTCATGTAATGATGACGTATACGCAAGACATCACGGGTTTTTAGGAAGTATGAGCGCTACGCACACACACAGCTAAATGTCGTCTGCTTTAACGGCATAATTCTACAGTTTTTTGGACATCTGTGTTGCTGAATCTTTTGCAATTTGTTCAATTAATATTGGAGAAGTCAAAGTAGCAAGATGGAGTTGGGAAGCTTTAGCCTTTAGCCACACAAACACACGGTGATTCCTTGTTTAAAATTCCTGGAGGTGAAACTTTACTATGGATCAGAGCGCGGTCAAGCGAACATGAAACACGACGGGATGTCAACCAGCAGTTTTCGGTGAGAAAATTGTGGTTAAAAAGTCGCTTCTTACCGGAAAAAAGCTGAGCTTGTGCCGTCCATAGCTGCCGTCGACTCCCCTGACACACTGCGCGTCAATACACCCGTGGACGTACACCTCCGACTATCAGGTACTATCTAACTCACTAAAATACTAGCAACACAATAGAAAGATAAGGAATTTCCCAGAATTAACCTACTAAATGTGTCTAAAAACATCGGAATCTGTCCCAATGCAATCGCGTTTTTTTTTTTTTACTTATTTTTTTCTAGTCCGTCGCTATCAATATCTTCAATCACGAATCTTTCATCCTCGCTGAAATTAACGGGGAAATTGTCATTTTGTCGGTCCGAATAGCACTTTTTGTTGGAGGCTCCCATTAAAAACAATGTGAATATGTGAGGAGCCCCCACACTTGCGACGTCATCGTCTGCGACTTCCGGTAGAGGCAGGGCTTTTCTCTAAGCACCAAAAGTTGCAAACTTTATTGTGGATGTTCTCTACTAAATCCTTTCAGCAAAAATATGGCAATATCACGAAATGATCAAGTATGACACATAGAATGAACTTGCTATCCTCGTTTAAATAAGAAAATCTCATTTCAGTAGGCCTTTAAAGTTTAATCCTGGCTTTGTAGATAAACTGAGACCAGTCTGAACTCATTGTGTTTTTGAAACTGCACCAATTTCCTCAGAATTTTCAACAAACTTGAAGTGTTTTTTTCCAGAGGATTATTTGTGATTTGTACGTTTTCACAATGTGCTTGTTCTATTTTTGGCCAAAGTAAAAACAAAGTAAACAACCTGGAGTTGTCTTTATTTTGAAGTTATCATGCCATTATTTTACCATTCCGGCCCACTTGAAAATGGATTTTCCTCCATGCGGCCCCTGAGCTAAAATGAATTTGACACTCCTGGCTTATTCCCTTCGAGGTCTATATATTACGTATAGTAAATGACTATTGGTATATTTCCCATCTAACTTAATTGAGTGTGTCAATGCACTTGCATGTTTCTGAATGAATCCAAAGAGATCCATCTTTTTTTTTTTTTTGGCGCAGTTTTAGCACTGGACCATGAAGTTGGCCCTGCATGCAAGTGTCCCTAATGTTGTTTCTAAGGGTCGGTGGTCACTCACGTTTTGCTGTCGGCCGTGGCCTGGTAAAAGTCCACGGAGTAACCAAAATAGCTGCCGCTGGGTCCCCGGTACACCGTGGGATGCTCGGCGTAAAGGTTGAAGGTCCACACTCCACTTGGCGCCTGCAGCAGCAGCAAAGCAGCGAGAACACCCGCAGGACGAACATGTCACGTCCACGCTGCATCCTGCACAAAACTTTACAATCCTGGGACCAAAAGTTGGGGAGTCCTGAATTCCTGGTGCAGGTGAGCTAGCTTTAAGTGGCGTCTGGATGACCGCGCTCCTCCTCCCGCGGGTCTTCTTCACCTCCCTGTGACACCGTCTAAGCCCGCAGAAGGTCTGGTGCTCAGACCCAGTCCGAGACAAGTCCAACCCCCGCGCTGCTTTACCCCCACACGCACGCGCACACTCACACACCACATCTGAACGCGAAACTCTGCGCCATCCCTCCTCTAATGACGCGTCTTCCGCATGGAATTAATCTTAAAGGCCTACTGAAATGAGATTTTCTTATTTAAACGGGGATGGCAGGTCCATTCTATGTGTCATACTTGATCATTTTGCGATATCGCCATATTTTTGCTGAAATGATTTAGTAGAGAACATCGACGATAAAGTTTGCAACTTTTGGTGCTGACAAAAAAGCCCTGCCTTTACCGGAAGTCGCAGACGATGACGTCACATGTTTGACGGCTCTGTCACAAATTTCTTCCCTCTACAAAGCCCCCCCCCCCCCCCCCATTTAATTCCGGGGTCATGATTAATACAGATGTTTTGTTAACGCTATATTATAAAAATTAAAAAAAAATATTTACAAATAGCTTGTGTTTGTAAATTGTTTTTTGATTTTTTTTTTTTAGAATATAGCGTTAAAAAAACGTCTGTATTTTTATAATATAGCGTTATATTTTTATAATATAGCGTTAACAAAATGTCTGTATTAATCATGACCCCGGAAGTAAATGGGGGAGGAAGGTTTTTGTAGGGGGGAATAAATTTGGCGTGACAGCTCCTCACATCCTCACATTGTTTTTAATGGGAGCCTCCAACAAAAAGTGCTATTCTGACCGAGAAAATGACAATTTCCCCGTTAATTTGAGCGAGGATGAAAGATTCGTGTTTGAGGATATTGATAGCGACGGATTAGAAAAAAATAAAACCCCGATTGCATTGGGACAGATTCAGATGTTTTTAGACACATTTACTAGGATAATTCTGGGAAATCCCTTATCTTTCTATTGTGTTGCTAGTGTTTTAGTGAGTTAAATAGTACCTGATAGTTGGAGGTGTACGTCCACGGGTGTCTTGACGCGCAGTGTCTCAGGGGAGTCGACGGCAGCTTTATGGACGGGGCAAGCTCACCTGATCTCCGGTAAGACGCGACTTTTTACCACAATTTTCTCACCGAAACCTGTTGGTTGACATTCCGTTGTGATTCATGTTCGCTTGACCGCGCTCTGATCCATAGTAAAGTTTCACCTCCAGGAATTTTAAACAAGCAATCACCGTGTGTTTGTGTGGCTTAAGGCTAAAGCTTCCCAACTCCATCTTTCTACTGTGACTTCTCCAATATTAATTGAACAAATCGCAAAAGATTCAGCAAACAGATGTCCAAAATACTGTGTAATTATGCGATTAAAGCAGACGACTTTTAGCTGTGTGTGTGTGCAGCGCTCATATTTCCTAAAAACCCATGACGTCTTGCGTA
The DNA here is from genome assembly GCF_033978795.1 of Nerophis ophidion. Lineage (NCBI taxonomy): Eukaryota > Metazoa > Chordata > Actinopteri > Syngnathiformes > Syngnathidae > Nerophis > Nerophis ophidion. The sequence continues at coordinate 35,889,828 of NC_084621.1, read as the reverse complement.
CACGTCATCATTACACAAGACGAAACTCCCGGGAAATTTAAAATTGCAATTTAGTAAACTAAAAAGGCCGTATTGGCATGTGTTGCAATGTTAATATTTCATCATTGATATATAAACTATCAGACTGCGTGGTGGGTGGTAGTGGGTTTTAGTAGGCCTTTAATCTACCACAACACAAATAATCAAAGAGGAAATTGCACAATAAACACATTTAACCTTCTGGAGCCGACACTATTTAAACACAGTTAAGTATAGCCAGAATGAAAAAGTCATTATTTTTCATTCAAAAATTTAACAAGTTGTTTTTTTTTCCCCTCATCATGACAATTGTATTTAACTATGTCAGTTCTTAATTTTAAACATCCATCCATCCATCCATTTTCTACCGCTTATTCCCTTTTGGGGTCGCGGGGGGCGCCTATCTCAGCTACAATCGGGCGGAAGGCGGCGTACACCCTGGACAAGTCGCCACCTCATCGCAGGGCCAACACAGATAGACAGACAACATTCACACCTGTGTCTTTGGAGGTGGGAGGAAGCCGGAGTACCCGGAGGGAACCCACGCATTCACGGGGAGAACATGCAAACTCCACACATAAAGATCCCGAGCCTGGGATTGAACCCAAGGCTGCAAGACCTTCGTATTGTGAGGCAGACGCACTAACCCCTCTGCCAAAACAATTTGCACAAATTCAGTTATCATCCATAAAGTAAATGCTGAAGAGCATTCGCAGGCCTAATAATACAAAACCTGTTTCCATATGAGTTGGGAAATTGTTTTAGATGAAAATATAAATGAAATACTATGATTGGCAAATAACTTTCAACCCATATTCAGTTGAATATGCTACAAAGACAACATATTTGATTTTGAAACTGATAAACATTTTTTTTTGCAAATAATCATTAACTTTAGAATTTGATGCCAGCAACACGTGACAAAGAAGTTGGTAAAGGTGGCAATAAATACTGATAAAGTTGAGGAATGCTCATCAAACACTTATATGGAACATCCCACAGGTGTGCAGGCTAATTGGGAACAGTTGGATGCCATGATTGGGTATAAAAGCACATTCCATGAAATGCTAAGTAATTCACAAACAAGCATGGGATGAGGGTCACCACTTTGTAAGCAAATTGTCAAACTGTTTTAGAACAACATTTCTCAATGAGCTATTGCAAGGAATTTAGGGATTTTACCATCTACGGTCCGTAAAATCATCAAAAGGTTCAGAGAATCTGGAGAAATCACTGCATGTAAGCGATGATATTACGGACTTTTGATCTCTCAGGCGGTACTGTGTCAAAAGCTGACATCAGTGTGTAAAGGATATCACCACATGGGCTCAGGCACACTTCATAAAACCACTGTCAGTAACTACAGTTGGTTGCTACATCTGTAAGTGCAAGTTAAAACTCTGTCATGCAAAGCCAAACCCATTTATCAACAATGTCCTGAAACCCCACCGGCTTGGCTGGGCCCGAGCTCATCTAAGATGGACTGATGCAAAGTGGAAACGTGTTCTGTGGTCTGACGAGTCCACATTTCAAATTATATTTGGAAACAGAGGAAGTGGTGTGCTCCAGAGGAAAATAACTATTCGGAATGTTATTGGCGCAAAGTTCAAAAGCCAGCATCTGGGATGGTATGGGGGTGTATTAGTGCCCAAGGCATGGGTAACTTACACATCTGTGAAGGCACCATTAATCCTGAAAGGTCCATACAGGTTTTGGAGCAACATATGTTGTCATCCAAGCAACTTTATCATGGACGCCCCTGCTTATTTCAGCAAGACAAGTGTTACAACAGCGTGGCTTCGAAAAAAAAAAGAGTACGGGTACTATACTGGCCCGCCTGCAGTCCAGACCTGTCTCCCATCGAAAATGTGTGGCGCATTATGAAGCGTAAAATACAACAGTGGAGACCCCGGACTGTTGAACGACTGAAGCTCTACATAAAACAAGAATGGGAAATAATTACACTTTCAAAGCTTTAACAATTAGTTTCCTCAGTTTTCAAATGTTTATTGAGTGTTGTTAAAAGAAAATGTGATGTAACACAGTGGTGGACATGCCCTTTCCCAACTACTTTGGCACGTGTTGCAGCCATGAAATTCTAAGTTAATTATTTGCTAAAAAAAAAAATTTATGAGTTTGAAGATCAAATATCTTGTCTTTGTAGTACATTCAATTGAAGATGGGTTGAAAAGGATTTGCAAATAATTGTATTACATATTTGGCAACACTAAATTGGCCCTAGTGTGTGAATGTGAGTGTGAATGTTGTCTGTCTATCTGTGTTGGCCCTGCGATGAGGTGGCGACTTGTCCAGGGTGTACCCTGCCTTCCGCCCGATTGTAGCTGAGATAGGCGCCAGCGCCCCCCGCGACCCCGAAAGGGAATAAGCGGTAGAAAATGGATGGATGGATGGATGTATTACATATTTACATTCAACACAATTTCCTAACTCATAAGGAAACGGGGTTTGTACATTTACAGTCATAGACAAAAGTTTACATACACTTGTAAAGAAAATAATCTCATGGCTGCCTTGAGTTTCTAATCATTTCTACAGCTCTTAATTTGTTTGTGATAGACTGATTGGAACACATACTTGTTGGTCACACAAAACATTCATGAAGTTTGGTTCTTTTATGAATTTATTATGAGTCTACTGAAAATGTGACCAAATCTGCTGGGTCAAAAGTATACATACAGCAATGTTAATATTTGGTTACATGCCCCTTGGCGGGCAGCACGGTGGTAGAAGGGGTTAGTGCGTCTGCCTCACAATACAAAGGTCCTGCCTGAGTCGTCCTGGGTTCAATCCCAAACTTGGGATCTTTCTGTGTGGAGTTTGCATGTTCTCCCCGTGACTGCGTGGCTTCCTCCCACCTCCGAAGACATGCACCTGGGGATAGGTTGATTGGCAACACTAAATTGGCCCTAGTGTGTGAATGTGAGGGTGAATGTTGTCTGTCTATCTGTGTTGGCCCTGCGATGAGGTGGCGACTTGTCCAGGGTGTACACCGCCTTCCGTCCGATTGTAGCTGAGATAGGCACCAGCACCCCCATGACCCTAAAAGGGAATAAGCGGTAGGAAATGGATGGATGGATGTCCTTTGGCAAGTTTCACTGCAATAGGGCGCTTTTGGTAAAGCCATCCACAAGCTTCTGGAAAGCTGGTTGACATTTTGACCACTCCTCTTGACAAAATTGGTGCAGTTCAGCTAAATTTGTTGTTTTTCTGACATGGCCTTGTTTCTTCAGCCTTGTCCACACGTTTAAGTCAGGACTTTGGGAAGGCCATTCTAAAACCTTAATTCTAGCCTGTTTTAGCCATTAATTTACCACTTTTGACGTGTGTTTGGGGTCATTGTCCTGTTGGAACACCCAACCATACTTGCCAACCTTGAGACCTCCAAATTCGGGAGATTGGGTGCGGGTTTGGTGGTAGCGGGGGTGTATATTGTAGCGTCCCGGAAATGGTTAGTGCTGCAAGGGTTCTGGGTATTTGTTCTGTTGTGTTTGTGTTGTGTTACGGTGCGGATGTTCTCCCGAAATGTGTTTGTCATTCTTGTTTGGTGTGGGTTCCCAGTGTGGCGCATATTTGTAACAGTGTTAAAGTTGTTTATACGGCCACCCTCAGTGTGACCTGTATGGCTGTTGATCAAGTATGCCTTGCATTCACTTATGTGTGTGTGTAAAAGCTGCATATATTATGTGACTGGGCCGACGCGATGTTCGTATGGACGCAAAGCGGACGTGGCGACAGGTTGTAGAGGACGCTAAAGGCAGTCCCTTTAATGCACACTCCCAATATTGTTGTACGGGTGAAAATCGGGAGAAATTCAGGAAAAGAGTTCCGCCGGGAGATTTTCAGGAGGGCACTGAAATTGGGGAGTCTTCCGGAAAAATTGGGAGGGTTGGTAAGTATACACCCAACTGCGGCCAAGGCTGATGATTTTAGGTTGTCCAGAAGAATTTGGAGGTAATCCTCCTTTTTCATTTTCCCATTTAAAACACCAGTTCCATTGGCAGCAAAACAGGCCCAGAGCACAATACTACCGCCACCATGCTTGACGGTAGGGTTGGTGTTCCTGGGATTAAAGGCCTCACCTTTTCTCCTGCAAACATATTGCTAGGTATTGTGACCAAACAGCTCAATTTTTGTTTTATCTGACCACAGAACTTTCCGCCAGGACTTATCTTTGTCCATGTGATCAGCAGCAAACTTAAGACAAGCCTTAAGGTGTCGCTTCTGGAGCAAGGGCTTCCTTCTTGCATTGTAGCCTCTCAGTCAATGGCGATGCAAAACACGCTTGACTGTGGACACTGACACCTGTGTTCCAGCAGCTTCCAATTCATTGCAGACCTGCTTTTTGGTGGTTCTCGGCTGACTTTTGATCATCCTGACAAATTTTCTTTAGGCAGCAGGTGATAGCTTGCGTTTTCTTCCTGATCGTGGCAGTGACAAAACTGTGCCATGCACTTTAAACTTACGAACGATTGTCTGCACAGTTGCTCTTGGGACATTAAGCTGGTTTGAAATGGCTCCAAGTGACTTTCCTGACTTTTTCAAGTCAATGATTCGTTTTTTCAGATCTGTGTTGAGTTCCTTTGACTTTCCCATTGTCGCATTGGTAACAGAGTCTAATGACTGCATCACATGAGCCCTATTTAAATGTGCTCAGAGAAGTCAACAGGTGTCGTGAATCATCATCATTCACATGAAGTTAAGAGGCCATGTCATGAAGCTAATTTGATTGTAACTTTTCTACATCACAAAAATTGATAATGTTGCTGTATATATACTTTTGACCCAGCAGATTTGGTAACATTTTCGGTAGACCCATAATTCAAAAAAAAAAAAAAAAAAAATCATGAATGTGCTCCAAACACTATCACAAAAAAAAAAAAAAAAGAGTTGTAGATTGTTTTGGAACCTCAAAACAACCATGAGATTATGTTCTTTACAAATGTATGTAAACTTTTGACCATGACTGTATGTGTAAAATAAAGACTTCACATTGTTTTCTTCGTCTTGCTTTGGCCGAAAATAGAATGAGCACATTCTGAAAGTGTACATATAACAAATAATTCTCTTGTCAAAACACTTGCAGGTTAGTTGAAAATTCTGACGAAAAAAATGGTGCAGTTTCAAAAACACCATCAAGAACACAATAAATGTGAGACTTTCACTTAGTGTTATTTCAAAGCCATTCAAGTTAAAGCATTCCCTGTTTAGGATTCTCATGTTGGCAGTTCTCCATTAAAACATTTGAAAAAGCAATGGAGTTTTTCCCCAAACCGCCGCATTGGTGAAAGCCGCAACTGCTACAACACATTTATTATTTAAAAAAAAAAAAAAAAATTCCCATTTGGGCCACGTTGATCTAAGACTGACACAATTGTTCTACTTATTTTCTATTATCTTGAATTGTGCAAAATTATGAAATTAAAAAATAAGTTACATACAACAATGTGAGTTTGAGTACCTTCTATAAGCCAGTTTAGACTAGGAGCAGGGGTATTCAAAGGCCAGCACAGGGGCCATTTGTGGCTTGCAGAGCATTTATTTAGCCCACGGCGGTTTCTAAAAGTAAACACAACCCACATTAAAAAGGAAAAAATACCACAACAATCATAACTGCTTAGCATATGATATACATTTGATTGGTTTAGGCATGTTTAATAAACAAAAGGTGAAGAATATGACATTTGCAAGCTGCCTTCGTAAAAAGTTCACATCCCCCGACTTACAAAGACAAATATTCCATTAAAGTGAGAACACGTCATCTTGTAGCATTATCATCAAACTTTTAACTGACCATCTAGATGTAGTGATGTATTATCTCTGCAGAAAGCAAACATGTTAGTGTTGAAGAGCTGCACATGGATCTGAAAGTTTCCTGATGCCGGCCCCCAGAAGGACTCCACATTTAATCAACAGGGGGTAGATGTCAAAAAAACATTTTTATTCCACAATCTGAGCGTTAATAAATACATGATCGCCCGGCCAACTTCTGAATGAGCTGCATAAGGTACCAAAATCAGTCTGCACACTAACCTCCACATTCTGAGCCTGTGTTTGTCATAACAATGTAAACTTTTAGCAGTGAGTGTGTGAGTGCGTTCTCATGTGGAAGGCTTTTGGTCGCTCTGCTCCCCGTCCTTCAAACAGTCATAGTTGTAATGCCAGCTCCAGCGTGCGATTGTGTGACACACTGCATGTGTTTGTAAAATATCAACACTATTGTAAATGTACGATGTGAGAAATTGCAAGACGTGCTGAACAGACAATAGCATCATTTAAAGGTGAACTTCAGGCATATACAGTTTAGTTTATCAGTCTCTTGTGTGCATTTGTAAAGTTCTCATTCATCAGTGTTGTGTTTATGTGTGTGGTTGTGATCCCGGTCTCTGTAAGCTCCCTATAGTGGAGCTTGGTGTGTGTGTGTGTGTGTGTGTGTGTGTGTGTGTGTGTGTGTGTGTGTGTGTGTGTGTGTGATGGAGGCAGTAGTGGTCCGAAAGACGCTCCAACAAGACTAATTGAGGGACGGCGAGCGTTCGGTGGTCCACAGCAGCTCTATGTAGGGCCACTTGGTCTGGAGGCAGCGCTTGACCGGAGTGTCGTCCGTTCGAACCATCGGGTCTTCAAACCCTAGCACCAAAGCGGTCCCCTCCACATACTCCACCTAAAACACAGCAGTACGTCACTAAGAACAGGGTAGGTTTCAGCAAGTCAAATTTAAGACTTTTAAGACCTCTTTAATGCCACCTTGAATGAAATTTAAGACCAAAAAAAATATTAAAAAATCTATAAATATAAGCGATGGTTGGGGATCCCACTGTACTACAACCTCAATGACAATCAGTCTAGTTTACTTTTTGTATGTTTATTAATAAACAAACTGATAAGCACCATTCTGCCAAACAGCTTATCAAAAATCTTGAGGGATCCAAAAACTTTGACATCCAAAACAAACCAACCAACACCAACGCCTGTAAAAACATAATAACCGAGGTGAGGGTAAAAATAAATTACATTTGGTCAATAATAGTGCAATAATAGTGCAAAACAGTATTATAACATCAACAACAAAACACTGAACACACACTCAAATGAGCCTCAGCTGAGCTTCAGCTGGCTGTTCTCATTCGCGAGTTCTGCCTCTATTTTTGTCAGCTCACTCATTTTTTCTTTGTATCTCTTGAAGAGATACAAAGAAAAAATGAGTGAGCTGAAATCACTCACTTTTACTCAAAGACCCCCCCCCAAAAAGAAAAAAAAAACTGGCCCGACAATTTAAGACCATTGAGTACTGAATTTAAGAACATTTTAGGAATTTCTAATAAATGTAATACTTTTTAAGGCCTTAATTTTAGATACATGAATTTAAGACTTTTTAAGGATCCGCGGATACCCTGAAGAACAAGACAATTATTGGTCAAACACAACCACTATGTATTGCACCCGGCATCCGCACTCCAATACAAAAAATACCGGTAGTAGATAAAAGCAAAGTTGAAGTTTTTGTGACGCCCCCTCTAGGCTGTGCTTCAAATACCTTTAGAAGACATTCAAGCATACGTCAAGATATATAAGGGCTATTCAACCAACTTGGTCCCATTTGTATTACAAGGACATAAAATATATTAATGCATTATAAAACTAAAACATTTGTTTGTAATTAGGTTAAGTGCCCTGCACATTGACCTGATAACAAATACAATTAAATAGATTAATTTAAAACATCGTAAATTCCAGACTAAAAGCCACTACTTTTTCCCCTCACACTTTGAAATCTGTGGCTTATAAAACGGTGCGGCCAATTAATGTATTTTTCTTCTCGACGGCCATAATGTATATTATGTTCAATAGTTTTCTTTGAACACAAACAGTGACACTGAAATATTGTGTTATTGTTTGTGCTACGGCATCATCTTTTGGACGAGTTCGCTCACTGCAGGTGTTGCGGGTAGAAAAAGTACTTCCTGTTTTAATAACCTTGAAACGAAAGTAAATAGCGTTTCTGCTTGAAAGGATTCTTCATTCCTCACTCCATGCAGCATTTGTAAGTTTTACAATTTAACTAAAACAATTTGTATTTGTTAAACCGTCCCATGTGTGATGTCTGTAGAAGTGTTTTCATGCATATTTGTATGTGCAATCGTAATGTAATGAAGCTAGCGTCGTTAGCATGAGCTAATATGCTAACATGGTTACGAGTGTTTGGGTTCTTATTATTTATTTACAATGTTATTAATTTTGTATTGTCTCAGTTTCATAAATTCACCATACAGTATATTTTTATATAAATATATAGTGGCAAAAATACCATGTGGCTATATTTCATGTATATGCAAATTATATGGTTTGCTTGGTCATGTTTTTCATTTAATCTGACTAAAATTTGACAAACTTATCAGTCCCCGAAAGGTGTGTACAAAATTCCCAAAATTTACAGTGTAGAGTTTTGAAGTCACATTGACTTTTATGGGAAATTTCTAGTCAATCCGATTTATGAGTTTAAACTTCGAAACCACAAGGTACATTTAATATTCCTTGTGAACTTGCCACTTTACATCCACCAGGAGGTTAAGTATTTGTTGTGTTTGTTAATAGTTAGTTGGCAACATAATGTCGCTCAAATAGTTATGGGCAAACATATTTATGAAATGTTCAGAAAATGTCAGAAATGGGATAAAGAACAAGCAATTATATTTTGCTGTTCATCCGGATAATTTCTACTAAGTTATTAACGTTATCAAGCTGAACAAAGACAGTGGATGACTGACAGGAGGGTTCACTCAGTTTATTTAATTAATTTCACTATAAAAAAAATGTGCACATATGCTAAACCCATGTCAAGAGTGAACCCTCCAGCAGCCGGTTTGGAAGCAAAACAATAAGGAAACAAACACACGGATGTGGCAATTTCATTAATCGTTTATCATTGACATTCCACCAGCAGGTTATGTATTAGCTAGGGCGTCCAGGGTGTACGCCGCCTTCTGCCGGATTGTAGCTGACATAGGCGCCAGCGCCCCCCGCGATCCGTATCACCGCCTGGATTCAGGATTACATTTTTTAAAGGATTCTTTACCATTAGGATACAGGGCCTGGCAGTGGTTTGCGCTCCCCGAGTTCTATTTTGGTCATCAAAGTGAAGGCAGTGATGTAATGTTATTGAACGTTTTACTGTTGTATGGACATTTTAAATGTGAGCTGAGTAAGGCACACGTGCAACACGACTCAACTAAGCATTACGTCTTTGTCATTTACCTCAACAATAAGTGTTATAATGCTGTTACAATTTAATATTAAAATAACTTAACTTATTTTTATACCTCTCATGACAGTGAAGGATGTTTTAACGTTAATTGGAAACATTGCTTCAAAAGTCAAAACCATTTTTTATTTTGGGAATTACGAGTGAAGAGTTAAATTCAGGTTTTGTTTTTTTTAAGTCAAAATTGAAGAAGACTCCATTTTCTGTCCCATGTTGAGATGTTAAATAGTGACACATTATGTGACAAAAAACACCTTGTGTACAGTATGGTATCGTACTATAGATCCAGTGCATTCTACTAGGGCTGGGCAGAGAGCAAATAAATTACTGATAAAACGGAAAAAGTCCCTAGACAGTATGGCAGTTTTTTGAAATTTTTCATATTGACCGTAGTCAGACCAATGTGGTCTGTAAATTATGCAAGGCGCTTGCCCCCACCAAGACTGGTTAGAGCACAGCCATTAACCTCCTGCCACTAAACTTGTAGAAATGTGTTTTTTTCATTTTTCCGTATGTTTACATTTCACATGTTCCCTATACTGTATTATTTATTACTTAGTCCTTATTTTTGCACCATAATTTTAAGAGGTTATTAAGTGTTCCATGTGATTTTAGAATTGGTTTACATTGACTGTTAGCATGTTTTTCTTGGTTGTGTTGACAATTCCTTTCCTTTCTGCCTCGATAGCTGAGGGGATTATAATCAGAGGATTATTATATTTTAAATAAAAATGTTTACATTGAATATACGTTCTCCTTGTCCTTATTTTCCATCCATCCATTTTCTACCGCTTGTCCCATTCGGGGACGCGGGGGGTGCTGGAGCCTATCTCAGGTGCATTTGGGCGGATGGCGGCGTACACCCCGGACAAGTATTTAGCCTACTCAGTCGCCTAGTGGTTAGAGTGTCCGCCCTGAGATCGGTAGGTCGTGAGTTCAAATCCCGGCCGAGTCATGCCAAAGACTATAAAAATGGGACCCATTACCTCCCTGCTAGGCACTCAACATTGAGGGTTGGAATTGAGGGTTAAATCACCATAAATGATTCCCGGGCGCGGCACTGCTGCTGCCCACTGCTCACCTCACCTCCCAGGGGGTGATCAGGATGATGGGTCAAATGCAGAGAATAATTTCGCCACATCTCATATGTGTGTGACAATCATTGGTACTTTAACTTTAACTTAATTTTTCATAGGTCATAAAAATATCAATAATTATTGATATTGACCGATATGAAACACTTAGTTTTAGCCATATAGCCCAGTCCTACATCCTAGTGGGAAAAAGCCATGATTTGATTTGCTTTCTGACCCCAACGACAGGCATTGGCATTGTCAATATCTTTACGGGCACTAGAGTGGTCTGGGGTGAAAAGCAGACTGGATATGTTATTTCACGGCTGAGTCCTTTCAAAAACACACCCACACATGCAGACACACATTCAGTATGTACCAGCTGCAGAGGCGGCTATAATACTTTCAAATACTTTCAAGAGCTGTTATACTCATTTAGGTCTATGGAAATCAAATTGGTTCTCTAACATTAAAAATACCTTGCAGCTACATGTATCTGTTACCCCACGAGAAGTTAAGGTAAAAGATGGTAACAAAATGGTTTCACTGACAGCTGCAGAAAGTGATATTCCTGAGTGCCAGGATCGGGCACAGACACACACACAATACATATACACTCAATGACAGCCATCCGTCACACTAAGCCAGTCTAATAGGCCTGTCGGTGAGCATTTATCACACTCACCTCGCTTCAGAGAAATGGGAGGCCAAGCTATAGTGTTTTTGGCTTGATGGACAGGCCATTAGGGTGCAAAAGCTACTGTTTATTCTAGAAAGACAGGGTGTCTCCAAGTGTGTATTGATTAAGACAGGGATTGAACACATGAAACATTCAAGGAAATTGAAGAAGAAGCACCATTATCTTACCCTCTCATTGTGGTTGGATTGTTTAAGTCCGTTGTAGTGGTAGACAGGGAATGAGTCCGGGATTCCTGAATCCTGAAACACAAGCCGGGAACAGAGTGAAAAACATGCTGGGGAGACTCTCTGTCCAGAACATAATCGCAGATGCAGAAGTGGAACATTTTTGACAAGAAAGCCAAACAAATTAAATCCTGGCAGCAAACATACAATCCTGCTTGTTACATTGAAGTACGTGTGTGATGTATTCTCAGTGCAAATATATAACCACCAAAAACGAAGAAAACAATGACACCTGTGCTGACTTTGGCTTGAAGGTGCAAATACACTGATAGGGTGTATTGTCTGCGAGCGCGTCTAGCTTCTCGTGTTAATATGCCTTTATATGAAACCCTAACCCCTTACCCCAATCCCACGTGTGTCTGCGTGTGCGTCCACTTGGCTAATGGCGATATAATTTCTGATCTGTTCCTCTGCCGGGTCTCTAAAGCCCTGATCACTTTAACACAGTTCCTCTGCCTCATCAGAAAAAAAAAAGGTTTAACCGCTCTATCCATGTCCAGTAGAAAGCAGCGCCATATGATTGCGAACACGCATAGATTTCACATGAGACACCACAGGAATGCTTTTGGCATATAAACTTTTGATTAGCAACAACAGTGCTTGGTTTTGGAAATCGGTGCTCATGTGACCTCTATGTGAACACTTTTTTTTTTATTTTTAACACATCCACCTCGCCATACCTGGCCAGGAAAAAACTCCAAGAGGAAGGGACCCAGAAGGATTATGCCCAAGCTCTCTGGATCCAGTTTGCGCCTCACCAGACGGACACTAGTGGAAGAAAAAAAAAAAAAGATTGTTACAGGGAAACATCACATCAGCGCCAGCGTGTTTTCACAAAGACTGTGGTCCATCTAAATATATCCCTTTCCAGACATTCCTGTGTGTTAGATCAGCGTTATTATTATTATTACTGGGTAAATGAAAAAAACAAAACGCTTGTTCAATTGCCCTTTTAAGGCAGCAGGGAGCAAGGAGACAAACTACATGCAAGTGTGTGTGTGTCCGTGACGTGAGCGTTTAAAAGCAAACCGGACAGTTTACTGTATGATGCATGCAATTCTCAACAGTTGTTTCTCTTGTACAATCCCTGCTTGGATGCCGTAATGCAATCAGCTGATATTTGTTCTGGAACTGGCGTCCCTTTCTGATTTACAAGTATGCGTCAGTTGATTTCGATGCAGAGTTACTACTGTGACGTTGTCCTGGCAGCAGTCAGAGGAAGTCACGCTGATTTCATCACAACAGTCGCTTGGCTTGTTTGAAAGGGCCTTGATGATATTAGCAGTTTTCTAACAATAATAGAGACAAGAGAGCCTTCAAGCAGCACATGTAAAATAAGACATAGAGATGTAAAAGAGATATCCCGTCCAAAGGCAAAACCCAGTAACTCAATTTTGGTCAAAACTGAGCTGATAATAATTTTGGAGTTCCTAGGTGATATGCTTTACATTAGTGTATGCGATATTGTAATTTGTTCCGTAAGTAAGCTGTTACGCGCATGGCAGGACCTAGCAACTACCACATACTCGCATAGATACAACAGAAAAACCTAGTATCTGAAGGGACCAATTGGAGCTTCTTTGTCAGTTGCCTTATTGTCTTTAATGGGACATTTGCACGAATGGGGGCCGACGGTCAACCTGATTATGTGATATTATGGCACGAGGGGATATTTGGAAGATTGGCCCAGGACGTTGCAAGCACCTTCATTAAATGTATTGTTCTTGATTCTTCCCCTTGCATACTCTTTTGGGCAGATAACTGTGGAGGTCAAAATAAAAACTGGACGCTGTACACGGCTCTTGCCCAATGTGCACACGCAGAATGGGGCCCACCCGAGATTGTGATATAATATCTGGAGAAAAGGCACACGTTCATGAGAGCAGATTCAATCCATGTCTCAATCGGCAAGAAAATGAAAGCTCAAGAAAACATCTATACTTTTGATGACTTTGTAGATCTTTGTAAGACAGCATCAAGATAGATTGCTTTTCGTTTGTTTTCTCAAAATCAGCTACAAGTGAGTTACTAGGTTTTGCCTTTGGACGGGAGAGATGATGTATTGTGTATGTGACGGGTACTGTACATTGCCCGTCTTCTGGGTTACTTACACTTGTAACACTTTCCTTTCAGTGGAAGATTTTTATTTTTTACCACCTGACATTTTATCAGCGGGGATGTATTATTAAGGAGGCAAAATGTTTTGCAGAGATATGCTGCAAGATTCACATTTACATTGACTTCACCAAACTCAAATAAGCAACACAACCCCTTTTGTTGAAAATATGTTTACCAACTGTATTTATCCTTCTGTGCTAACATTCCAATTGTAATTTTTGATGGTTATCACTAAGCGTGGTAGTCTTAAAGGCCTACTGAAAACCCACTACTACCAACCACGCAGTCTGATAGTTTATATATCAATGATGAAATATTAACATTGCAACACATGCCAATACGGCTTTTTTAGTTTACTAAATTACAATTTCAAATTTCCCGGGAGTTTCGTCTTGAAAATGTTGTGTAATGATGACGTGTACGCAAGATGTCACACGTTTTTAGGAAGTATGAGCGCTACGCACACACACAGCTAAATGTCGTCTGCTTTAACGGCATAATTACACAGTATTTTGGACAACTGTGTTGCTGAATCTTTTGCAATTTGTTCAATTAATATTGGAGAAGTCACTGTAGAAAGATGGAGTTGGGAAGCTTTGGCCTTTAGCCACACAAACACGGTGATTCCTTGTTTAAAATTCCCGGAGGTGAAACTTTCCTATGGATCAGAGCGCGGTCAAGAGAACATGGATCCCTAACAAATGTCAACCAGCAGGTTTCGATGAGAAAATTGTGGTTAAAAAGTTAGTTTTTACCGGAGAAAAGCTGAGCTTGTGCCGTCCATAGCTGCCGTCGACTCTCCTGAGACACTGCGCGTCAAGACACCCGTGGAGACACCCTTCCGACTATCAGGTAATATTAAACTCACTAAAACACTAGCAACACAATAGAAAGATAAGGGATTTCCCAGAATTAACCTAGTAAATGTATCTATAAACATCGGAATCCGTCCCAATGCAATCGTGTTTTTTTTTTTTTTTCTAGTCCGTCGCTATCAATATCCTCAAACACGAATCTTTCCTCCTCGCTCAAATTAATGGGGAAAATGTCGTTTTCACGTTCCGAATAGCACTTTTTGTTGGAGGCTCCCATTAAAATCAATGTGAATATGTGAGGAGCCCCCACACTTGCGACGTCATCGTCTGCGACTTCCGGTAGAGGCTGGGCTATTCTCTTAACCCCGACAGTTGCGAACTTTATCGTGGATGTTCTCTTTTCAGCAAAAATATGGCAATATCGCAAAATGATCAAGTATGACACATAGAATGGACCTGCTATCCCCGTTTGAATAAGAAAATCTCATTTCAGAAGGCCTTTAAGGCTTGATTTGACTACAAGTATGAGCAACGATTTGGGTATAAATCTATTAATGCATAAAGTCTGGCTCCTCCTTCGGCTGCTGACGTAATGTATGTTTTCATTTATACAATAATGGAGTAAATACATGAGCACTGTAGCAGCCTGATAAGAGACATGCCTGCGTGTCAAAAAGGAATTCTTGTTTTATAATTTTTTTACATCTAAAACCATGGAAAGGACAGCGTTACACACTTTGCCCCCGCTCCCCAGTCATTGTAAGTACGCAATTCAAAGAGGTGTGTCATATCTACCCAATAATATCAGTGTTGTGGCACTGTGTCGATATTATTCTCTCTCATGACCTATTTTTCTACTTGCTCATTTCCTCTCCTTGGTGCAAGCTGGTTACTCTTTGCTGTAACGCTATGTCTATGTCCAAATCGCGATGCATCTAAGAACCGATCTATTCCCCCACCCTTAGTTTTCACTCATCTCTTACAATCGCATTTGGTGACCACATATGCGGTGTTTTGGTCCGTTTGTGTGTTCGAAATTCACACTTGCCTCACTTTTGACAAGAACAAGAAAGTTTGATCATATTACACCTATACTGGCTCACATGCACTTGCTTCTTGTGCACTTAAGATGCGACTTTAAGGTTTTACTACTTACATATAAAATACTTAACTCCATCCTATCTTGTTGATTGTATTGTACCATATGTCCCGGCAAGAAACCTGTGTTCAAAGAACTCCGGCTTATTAATGACACCCCAGAGCCCAAAAAAGGTCTGCGGGCTATAGAAAGTTTTGTATTCGGGCTCCAGTACTCTGGAATGCCCTCCTGGTAACAGTTACAGATGCTACCTCAGTAGAAGCATTTAAGCCCAATCTTAAAACTCATTTGTACACGCTAGCCTTTAAATAGATCCCCCTTTTAGACCAGATCTGCCATCTCTTTTCTGCTCTGCCTCCTCCTGCGTGGAGAGATTATTCGGTGACCACAGATGAGGCACTATCTGTTTAAAGTCGGGACCCGGGGTGGATCCGTTGGGGACGTCTGCGCTTCTGACTTGTCTCCACTCAAGATGACCCACTGCTGGCCCCACTATGAACTGGACTCTCACACTATTAACTAGATCCACTCGACGTCCATTGCACCTGTCGCCCGGTGGGTGGGGGCTGCTGGGGAGGTCCATACATCTGCGGTCCCCTCCAAGGTTTCTCGGGTAGAGTTTTTTTTGTCCTGATGTGGGGATCTGAGCCGAGGATGTCGTTGTTGCTTGTGCACCCCTTTGAGACACCTTTGATTTGGGGCTATATAAATAAACTTTGATTGACTGATTGATTGACTTAAGACTTTAAAGTCCGCTGGTCGCTGGACTAAGACTCATTTCTCAGGGGGTCTTGGTCCCGCTGTTTGGACTTGGACTGTGTTCACACTTGACCAAATGAACCGTGCAAAAACAGGTAAACATGACAAGTGTGAACACGCCCTTACGCTGGTTTTAGGAGTGTTAACTTTTTCTTTGTGCTGAGGAAAACAAATGGTCTCTTTAGATTTACTGCTCTAACTATATGTTTAGGCCATTTCTGTTCAAAGTGGAAATTGGCATCTATACTTCCGTCAGTGTACCCCAGGGTAGCTGTGGGTACAAGTGTAGCTTACCACCATTGACGTGTAAATGTGAAGTGAATGAATGATGGGTTCTCAGTTCTCTGTGAATGCATTTTGAGTGTCTAGAAAAGCAAAACCATTATTGTTATTATTATTATTATTATTATTATCGTAACTAGCTGTGGACTAATGGTAATAATACAAATATCACAAACCAACATGCTTATCTTTATGATAAATAATCATAGTGCTCCCACCTAATATTTACACCAAAAACACCATTTTCACAAGTTCACTGTGAGGTGTGCTGAATTATTTAGAGTGAATAGTAAATCTATATACTGTTAAACAAGCTTTACACTGACTACTCTAACGTTTATCCAAGTTGTATTATTACACTGTATTATTTTCTCTTGAAAAGATATAATAGAGGATATTTGGTTGCTGAAATGTCAAGAGTTGTACTAACATTTGTGAGAAGAGAGGCTGGACATAAGTGAGACACTCAAAAGCAGCTGTGCCAGCATTGCATGTGTAATTCTTTTATGGCTGAAAATATCAACTGTTTGATCACAAGTGGCTAGCAGCTGACTGTAACAGGAAGAACAAAAATACTACAGCCATATCAGGCCAGCCTACATGTGATAAAAGTACTTAAAGTGTAGTTTTAGAACAGCACCAGCAGACTGAAGAATATTAAGCATGGTGGATTTGAGGCTGTTAACTCGTGTTGTGTGGCATGGAAAGAGTCAGGAGTCCCCCGCAAAGCCCCTGTGGTGTGCTCTGTTATTTTGTGATGTGTTAGCCATCTGGGGCTCTGCAGAGAACATCAGTGGTCCAGTTTCAAGGCCAGAACTATAGTCCCAGGGCTGAGCTTACAGCTCTTCACTGGAAAACGTGCTTCTGTTTGAAGGAACGCTTTTAAGTGTTTCCTCCCTCTCTCTGCATTTCTTCCTGTCGTTAACGTCCCCCCTCTGATTGTCAGACTTTCTGGTTTTCACTCAGGCACTTTCACAATAAGCTGGCTTTAACGGGTAGTGAAACATGAGC
Organism: Nerophis ophidion; assembly: GCF_033978795.1. Lineage (NCBI taxonomy): Eukaryota > Metazoa > Chordata > Actinopteri > Syngnathiformes > Syngnathidae > Nerophis > Nerophis ophidion. The sequence continues at coordinate 35,872,452 of NC_084621.1, read as the reverse complement.
TGGGAGGCCAAACTGGCCTGACCGTGACTTCAGAGGACCTACAGGTGTACACGAGCAGCAAAAAAACACAAAGCTCAAAATATGTAAGTACTTACTATTCTGGTTCTGAGACAAGGTCAAGGGCTTTCATCACTTCCGCCAGCAGAGAGTCTGGGATGAAGCCGTTATCTGGGAGGGTGACACACAAAGACAGATGGGTGTACACAACCAGAAATATTAGCAAGGAGAAGAGACCTTCACACATGTGGCACAGATACATCCCATGAGAATTACCTCATGTGCAAGTCAAAATATCACACATAAACATGCAGACACCTTGCACTTTCCTTCTGCCGTGCATTCCATAAACATGATGATTGCTTTACCTGAGTAGTCACTTAAAATGCTAACATGTGCTTTTGACTGTGTCTCACTCAAACATGTGAGGCTGTGTGGGCTCTTGTTTAGATGCATGCCCATGTGTGTTTGGACTACTACCCTCAAACAACTCAATCACACTGAAAGAGTAGGTGCACGCAAAGAGTAATTTATAATGTGTAGCTACATCCTTATGTCTACTGGGAGCTATTGCAGGGTCTCTATGTGTGATTGTTTTCTCTTCTCGACACATGGAGCTGTGCCGACTTGGTGTGTGCTGGGTCAGATTTACGGCCCGTTAATGCCACACTTAAGTGAGCTGAAGCATGGCTAAGGCGTGTGTGTAATGCGTAGGCCAAGAGAACATGTGTTTCATGTATAGTACGTAATATATGCTGATAACATCCACATCTTGCATGTGTGCAGCACGGTTATAGACAAGTTTGTACTCACACCTGAGGTGTAAGCAAACCTTGAATTTGTGTAAAAAAATATTCTACTCCTGAACTTCAGCACAAAAAAGGGGTGAACATTTGTCAAAACATGCACCTTTGTTGTACTGCCTATGCTATTGTTTTCCTGACAAATACACCACATGGTGGCATTATGAAAAGTCTGTTTGACTTGAAATTTGTCGCACACAAAAGTTCTCGGTATATGATTGTGTTATACAACCATACAAATACCTACTTTTGCTTAGTTCCTAAGCGGTTTGGGTCATAAATACAGCGGTACCTCGACTTGTAAGCTCAGCTACTTCTATCTGTGCTTGTAACTCAAATCAGCCTCACCCATTGAAGTTAATAAAATCACTTTAATCCTTGCTTGCCCCCCCCCCCCCCCCCCAAAAAACACTGACATTTAACATGTAACATGGCTAAAAAACACAACTAACATTTTAATATAATGTACTACAAACAACAAAGGTTATTTATGAATTAATTAACAATATTGTAAAACATTTGCCTTGGGGACTGGACTAAAGCTTTGTCTTTTTGGGGGTACTTCTTCATCGTGTGACAATAGGAACTATGTTTTTTGTTGCACCCGGACCTCTTTGAGTATTGGATCGGAGAGGTCAGATTTGACAGCAAGAGACATATATGATCTGCGCAAGACCAAGTCAGCAGGGCTAATGCTCGCTCGTCTCGTTTGTAAAGTCAGGAGAAAAGAAGGAACTTAAACACGTTGGTCAGACCATTTGGCAGCTTCTTTATATTTTCATGAAATAATGTTTGCCCTGTGGATGTAGTTTTGGTGCAAATTCTGCTAGGCAGTGGTGCAGACTGAGGGTGCTGCTGAAGATCTGCTTTGCCGAGTCTGCCAAACTGTAGGACATTTTTTTGTTAGTTAGTTTTTTGATTTTGTAAGTGTTGTCCTCTGCACTCACATTTTTTGTTCTGGTGGTTGGAAGGCAGGATTAGGTTGATCTCTTGGTGAAGACAGTTAGTACCAGCGGTGGTGGACTCTAATAACTCAAATTATGCTTGCAAGTAGTTTAAGCATAACAAAAAGCAAAGCGACTGCTCGTATCTCAAAATACTTGTTAATTAAGTTAGTAGTAAGTTGATGTACACCTGCTTGACACTTGCTTGAGAACTAGTTAAGTACGTGCAGCGGAGGAATACATAATCGCGATTCTGCATGTGTTCAAATCCTCAAAATATGCATTTTGTGTGAAATGCAAGGCACTGTTTAATGTCTAATTTATATATATATCTATATACACATATATATATATATATATATATATATATATATATATATATATATATATATGTATATATATCAGGGGTGTGGAAAAAACATGTTGTCATCCTCGCAACGTTATCATGGACGCCCCTGCTTATTTCAGCAAAACAAGTGTTACAACAGCATGGCTTCGTAAAAAAAGAGTGCGGGTAATTTCCTGGCCCGCCTGCAGTCTAGACCTGTCTCCCATCGAAAATGTGTGGCTCATTATGAAGCGTAAAATACGACAGCGGAGACCCCGGACTGTTGAACGACTGAAGCTCTACATAAAACAAGAATGGGAAAGAATTCCACTTTCAAAGCTTCAACAATTAGTTTCCTCAGTTCCCAAACATTTATTGAGTGTTGTTAAAAGAAAAGGTGATGCAACAGTGATGAACATGCCCTTTTCCCAACTACTTTGGCACGTGTTGCAGCCATGAAATTCTAAGTTAATTATCATTTGCAAAAAAAAAAGGTTTATGAGTTAGAACATTAAATATCTTGTCATTGTAGTAAATTTACCTGAATATGGGTTGAAAAGGATTTGCAAATCATTGTATTCTGTCTATATTTACATCTAACACAATTTCCCAACTCATACGGAAACGGGGTTTGTAATATTTTATTATATATAATTATTTCGATGGTGGTCTGTGAGGTCAAACTAGACATTTTAGCAGTGTAATGCCAACAATCTGTCCCAACTCCCGACTAAAATATTGCTGTGTACCTTTACAAATACATTTGACTAATCGATATTAGTAAAATGTGACATAATTACTTCGTAAACCATCTTGCAAGAAGCATAAACAAGAGAAACCTAAAGTGTAGGATTTGTCAATTTCCGTTTGAAGTTCCTTGGAGTAGAATTTGGATTCAGCTGCGTATCTGGCAACCTCAGTCATGGAGAGAGGGAGGGGACTACACCAATTTGACCGTGATTGCAGTACCATTCCTGGCCACATTACTACATTTGGCACCTTTAACATCTAGAGTTGTCTGATATTGAGTTCAGACTATAGGCCCGATTTACTAAGATCCAAATACCACGCACTTAACAGCGTGTGCAAAAATTAATATAGCGTAACTGTGACTGGGCGTGTTGCGTGTGATCTACTAACACTGCCTTTGCAGTTGATAAGTCATGCAGACCGCTTCATTTAAATAAAGATTTTGCGTGGAACGTTTACCACAGAGACGATCATTTTTGGAACATTTATGTTATCATGTTCTCCGTGTGTGCGATGTGTTGAACCAGCAGCACACATCTATAATCTGTAACAGATTTTCTGAATTGCAATCTGGACGACACAAACATATGCACACTGACACTTAATTTTGTGTGCGAACCTGTGGATCAGATTACCAGCGCATCACATCAGCGGTCCCCCTCAAGGTTTCTCATTGTATCCCATTCAGTTGAGGTTTTTTTTGCCCTGATGTGGGATCTGAGCCGAGGATGTCCTTGTGGCTTGTGCAGCCCTTTGAGACACTATATAAGTAAACATTGATTGATTGATTGATTTGTAATATATTTCCTAAATAAAAGAAAACGCCAGCAGACATCAAAACATCGATTAAATTATTTTTAATCAGCCCTATAAGTCATTCAGCAGCTACAGTACATTTATAAAAGTAAATTGCTGAATCGACAATATTTCTAAAATTGTTTATTTCTTACCATCCAAAAGGTTGGGACACATAGGATGGAGGAATTTCGTCTGTCCATCAGTGTGCACCACAAGCAGTGATCCTGCAGCCGTGTGTGGAACTATCAGTTTGCACGTCCTTCTGCCACTTGCTAAATAAAACGCAAAATAGTGCTCCCAAAACAGTGATGAGTGTTGATGAATCAAATTGTGCATGCTTAATAATTATATTTGCATTTTCTCCTCCCAGTATTGTGGGCATTTTGTGATTGTCATCTATTTTTTCCTATGAAAGAAGACAGACACACAAGGGGTTGCACGCCCTATTTAACAGACACACGCGTGGTAGATTAACTTTGCGAGTGCTATAAAGTTTGCATGTGTTTTAGTACACGCAAACCTTTAGTAAAACAAGCCCAATGTCTTTAGTTCTAACGTTATTATATCTTATTATTGCATCAATCTGCTCTTCCTTTTACCGAGTAATCTGGAAGTGGCAAAGGAGGAAAAGAAGGAAGGAGCAGAATGGTTGACTCAGCTGTAAGAGGGGCTGAGCTCACCAACATAAACAACAACAGTGGAGATGAGACAGAAAAGTCGTTCTGGTTGTTGAAGAAGAAAATATTGTAATGAAAGCAGAGAAGACGAGAAGGGGGTATCTCTGTGTGTCTTTCGCCACAGCTGTGTCGGGTAAATGATGTATTGTGATAAAATATGTTACATCAACTGATTACCTTCAGGATCAAATGACTGGAAGACCCTCCTTGCTTGCTCTGATGGACACTCTGGACCGACCAGGGACATCTCCTATAGCAGGAAGACAGACAACATACTGAGAATAGAAATAATACCGGGAGAAAAAGAAATGAGGTGAGAGCCTGTATATGACAAGAAGAATGTTTGACCTAAAGTAGATCTGGTTTGAGCCAAGTAAGCAGTTAGAGGAATAGTGGGAAGTGAATAAATTGGATGTTGAGTGTCGGGTGACGTAACCAACAACCTGTAGAAACATTAGCGTGTGTGCACTGTTAATGTCGGCTGAACATGTGCGAGAGTTCGGCTGTGCAAGGGGCTGGCGTAATCACTGGGGTCTGTCGAGCTATTAACTGATTTTCTGATAAAGACTGCTGACTTGTTTTTACTGCAAACACACAATCAGGTAATCAAGTCCTACACATAAACATGATTCATGAGAAACCCTGCACTGTTTGTTGGCGAATTTCACTGAGATGAGATTTGCGGTAAGTAAACACTGGTCCATAATCTCTAGATATTTATTCATTATATTTTCTTCGGGATATCAACAATGGAAAGCGGCAAAGACGTGTCTTAGCTCAAATTTTCTGAGGCTTTTATATTGGACTCTAAGTGAACACAATTTTGATCTAAAAACAAGAAGACACAATAAATTATTGGAGAAGGGGTGATGAACAGTTCCAAATAGCAGTCGATTTTGGCCTGAAGACCACTGGAGCTTTAAAGGAATTCTGCATGTCAGCACGTAAATAACCCTAAGAAGTGACAACACATACGAATCTACAAAAAACAAAACAGTACAAGATGAAAGTTTCTCATTTGCAGGCAAGAGCAGGCAAATATATCCCCTTCAAGCTATACCATGTTAATGGATTCTTATCAGCAATAGATTGAAAAATGCAGTTAAAAAATGGCTTCTTCGAATAATTTATATAATAATTTAAGTAATATTGCACACTTTTTAAAATATATAATCAAAACAAACCTACAGAGTGTTATATCAATGTTAGTATGTATTTAAATACATTTAGTTTTGTGGAAAACATCTCTGGGGAAAATATATTCATATATATATCTAAAAGACCAAAAATGTCATGACCGCGCTGCAGTACCCCTGTTGAAAACCCCTGGTTTAGCGGGTTCAGCTGCAATTAATTGTATTTTACTACAGATCAACATCCGACAAGGCGTCATCAACTGAAATACAAAGATACTGATGTATAATATGCTCCATTTTTCACTTTTCAAAATAGTCGATTTTCCCACATCTCATTCTGCAAAATCGAGTGTCTAAACCAGACATGGGCACTTATTTTGACTCGAGGGCTGCATTGGTCGGTAAAAATACATCAGTGTGTGTGTAATTTATATATATTTATGCATATAGACACACTGTACACTTATTACTACTACACTTCTTGCTTGCTCCGCAGGAGGGAGAGGACGGGAAGGGTAGGAGGGTGAGCAGAGAGATGACTCCCAGCTGCCTTTGCATCAGATACTAAGAAAACAGACCAGCAGACACGGTGATCTGTCACGCATACTAGAGCTGCGTCCTGATTTGTTAACATTACAGGCTCTATAAATCTGCTGCTAGATTTGTCATTACCTAAATGTGCCTGTGTTGTATTGAGTATTAAAAGGTGACCCAACGTCTGGAGAAAAGTCCTTACAGAATGTTGCTTGTCACACAGACTGTGCTGATGCATTGCAAAATTCATATTAATGTTAAAGCGGTTATAAACTTTGTTTAGGGCAGACTGAAAGAGATGAAGCAGGGACCCCTACTTATATATCCTCTGTGTTTTAAGTGAAACTGGTCCTAAAGGTACCTTGTTATTGTGCAATACTAAGATATTAAACTAATTCAGCATAGCGCAGCGTAGTGCAATACTAAGATATTAAATGAATACAGTATAGCACCACTAATAAATGGTGCTCAACTAGGACGGTAATTGCTAGCTGACAAATAGTACACTAATCGCTAGCTGACAACTGGCACACTAATCAATAGATGGCAATTAGTGCGTCAATAATGAAATGACAACTGGTGTGCTAATCGTTGGCTGACAACTGGTGTGTTAATCGTTAGGTGACGACCAGCACGCTTAGAACCAATTGACAACGTGTGCGCTAAATGGTAGCTGATAACTGGTGAGCTAAAAGCTACCTGACAACTGGTGTGTTAATTGCTAGCTGGCAGCATTCGCCGCTAATGATAGCTGGCAACTGATGCGCTAATTACTAGCATCGAACTAGAGAGCTAACCGCTAGCCATCTTAAACGCTAACATTGACACAAAAATATAATTATGATTTTACTCTAAACTTGCATGTTACAATGAGTAAGTTGACCATGACACTGCTAATTTTAAACCAAACTACAGTGTGTTACATCAATGTTAGTAAGTATTTAAACACTTTAATTTGCGGAAAACTTCCCTGGGGAATAGAAAAAACAAAATTACGTTTGGTCTCGTAAATTATATATATTTTTTTTTCCTCAAAAGACTCAAATCGTTTTACACAGTGAAACCCATTATCTACATCTTTGAGCTACGTTTGATACCAGTGTGGGTGACACTAGGAGTGGGTGGGTAAAGTGTCCTTCCCAAGGACACAACGGCTGTGACTCGGGGTCGAACCTGGGACCCTCAAGTTGCTTGCACGGCCGCTCTACCAACCGAGCCACACTGTCCCAGTATATATATATATATATATATATATATATATATATATATATATATATATATATATATATATATATATATATATATACACACTAATACATAAATAAATACAGTGGGGCAAAAAAGTATTTAGTCAGCCACCAATTGTGCAAGTTCTCCCACTTAAAATGATGACAGATGTCTGTAATTTTCATCATAGGCACACTTCAACTGTGAGAGAAAGAATGTGAACAAAAATCCAGGAATTCACATTGTAGGAATTTTAAAGAATTTATTTGTAAATTATGGTGGAAAATAAGTATTTGGTCAATAACAAAAATTCAACTCAATACCTTATAATATAACCTTTGTTGGCAATAACAGAGCTCAAACGATTACTATAGGTCTTTACCAGGTTTGCACACACAGTAGCTAGTATTTTGGCCCATTCCTCCATGCAGATCTTCTCGAGAGCAGTGATGCTTTGGGGCTGTCGCCGAGCAACACGGATTTTCAACTCCCTCCACAGATTTTCCATGGGGTTGAGGTCTGGAGACTGGCTAGGCCACTCCAGGACTTTCAAATGCTTCTTACTGAGCACTCTTTCGTTGCCCGGGCGGTGTGTTTGGGATCATTGTCATGCTGGAAGACCCAGCCACGTTTAATCTTCAAAGCTCTCACTGATGGAAGGAGGTTTTAGCTCAAAATCTCACGATACATGGCCCCATTCATTCTTTCCTTAACACGGATCAGTCGTCCCGTCCCCTTAGCAGAAAAAGAGCCCCAAAGCATGATGTCTCCACCCCCATGTTTCATAGTACGTATGGTGTTCTTGGGATGCAACTCAGTATTCTTCTTCCTCCAAACACGACAAGTTGAGTTTATACCAAAAAGTTCTATTTTGGTTTCATCTGACCAAATGACATTCTCCCAATCCTCTGCTGTATCATCCATGTGCTCTCTGGCAAACTTCAGACAGGCCTGGACATGCACTGGCTTAAGCAGGGGCACACGTCTGGCACTGCAGGAATTGATTCCCTGTCGGCGTAGTGTGTTACTGATGGTTACTTTGTTACTTTCGTCCCAGCTCTCTGCAGGTTATTCACCAGGTCCACCCGTGTGGTTCTAGGATTTTTGCTCACCGTTCTCATAATCATTTTGACCCCACGGGATTAGATCTTGCGTGGAGCCCCAGATCGAGGGAGATTATCAGTGGTCTTGTATGTCTTCCATTTTCTGATAATTGCTCTCACAGTTGATTTTTTCACACCAAGCTGCTTGCCTATTGTAGATTCACTCTTCCCAGTCTGGTGCAGGTCTACAATTCTTTTCCTGGTGTCCTTCGACAGCTCTTTGGTCTTGGCCATAGTGGAGTTTGGAGTCTGACTGTTTGAGGCTGCGGACAGGTGTCTTTTATACAGATAACGAGTTCAAACATGTTCCAATAATACAGGTAACGAGTGGAGGACAGAAGAGCTTCTTAAAGAAGAAGTTACAGGTCTGTGAGAGCCAGAGATCTTCCTTGTTTGAAGTGACCAAATACTTATTTTCCACCATAATTTACAAATAAATTATTTAAAATTCCTACAGTGGGAATTCCTGGATTTTTTCCCCCACATTCTGTCTCTTACAGTTGAAGTGTACCTATGATGAAAATTACAGACCTCTGTCATCATTTTAAGTGGGGGAACTTGCACAATCGGTGGCTGACTAAATTCTTTTTTGCCCCACTGTGTGTATATATATTTGGAACATCCCAAATAAGTGTTTGATGAGCATTACTCAACTTTATCAGTATGTATTGCCACCTTTCCCAACGTCTTTGTCACATGTTGCTGGCATGAAATTCTAAAGTTAATGATTATTTGCACACAAATAAAAATGTTTATGAGTTTGTACATCAAATATGTTGTCTTTGAAACATATTCAACTGAATATGAGTTGAAAATGATTTGCAAATCATTGTATTCCGTTTATATTCACATTTAACACAATCTCCCAACTCATATTGAAACGGGGTTTGTATATACACACATATATACAGATACATAACACATATATAGATCGATGTTAAATGCTATTTCATCCAATTCATTTATCATTTATATGCATGTTGCATTGCTTAGTAGTAATATTTTTGGATGTTGATTTAAATTTGCTTTGTATCTTATGGGAAAAAATGCTTGGGTTTTGGAATGGTTTATTAACGAAAACCGAGTTACAACTCTATACCATTATTGATTTTGAATAGGTGGTCTTACAATACATCCATCCATGTTAAACTCAAAACGTGACAATGGGGTAAAATAATAGCAGCCAAAATGACCTAATTGTGTCTTTGTGATGAAAGGTCTGCAAGGTTGTCTTTGATGTGTGTTTTATTAGCGGCCAGAGGAAGATGCTGCTGAGTTGGGAAAAATGGCGCAAACATACTCCACAGGGAAGAAATGTGTGTGTGTGTGTGTGTCTCCTCTTGATGCCATTCCAGTGTTTGTGTCTGAGTCACAGTATAATTATCCAGTCTGTCTCCACAAACATGTATTTGCTTTACAAGAAGATAAACGTATATCAGGTATACATAAAGGCACACTTAAAACAAAACTATGGAATCAGCAGAACAACAATAAGTGTGCATGGGCATGTGCGTGTGTGTGTGTGGCCTTGAGCAACACATTCCAGTCCCTGCAGTCCAACACTTTGGCTCAAGCCCTTAACCCTCTTCACAGAGCAACAACCTATTCAACACAATAATAAAGTTGAGAAAACACACGCAAGAAATCAAACATGTCCTCTTAAACAGCCACTTACGTCAAACCACCAAAAGAAAATAAGCTTGCATTTTTTTGTTCACATTGAACTGTAGGGATGCACAGTGTCTCACAAAAGTGGGTACACTAGGGAAAAGACACTTGGGTGTACAAACCAACCAGTGAAGTTGGCACGTTGTGTAAATCGTAAATTAAAACAGAATACAATAATTTGCAAATCCTTTCCAACTTATATTCACATGAATAGACTGCGAAGACAAGATATTTAATGTTCAAACTAAGAAACTTTTTTTTTTACAATTTAATGGCAACAACATATTGCACATTTTTTTACTACTGTGTTACATGGCCTATCCCTTTAGCAACACTGAGTAAACATTTCAAGGAGACCAATTTATGAAGTTTTTCAGGTGCAATCATTTCCCATTCTTGCTTAATGTACAGGTTAAGTTGTTCAACAGTCCACGGTCTCCGTTGTCGTAGTTTATTCTTCTTAATGTGGCACACATTTTGAATTGGAGACAGGTCTGGACTGCAGGCAGGCCAGTCTAGTACCCGCAATCTTTTACTACTAAGCCACACTGTGGTAACACCTGTAGAATGGGGCTTGGCATGGTCTTGCTAAAATACGCAGGGTCGTCCATGAAAAAACATTACTTGGATGGCAACATATGTTGCTCCAAAACCTGTATGTACCTTTCAGCATTAAAGGTGCCTTCACAGATGTATGAGTTACCCATGCCTTGGGCTTAACACACCCCCATACCATCAAAGATGCTGGATTTTGAACGTTCTGTCTGTAACAGTCCGGATGGTTCTTTTTCTCTTTGGTCTGGAGGACACGACGTTCACAATTAAAAAAAAAAAATAATAATAATAATTGAAATGTAGAATCGTCAGACCACAGAACACTTTTCCACTTTGCATCAGTCCAACTTAAATGAGCTCGGGCCCCGCAAAGCTGGCGGCGTTTCTGGGTGTTGTTGATAAAAGACTTTCGCTTTGCTTAGTAAAGTTTTAACTTGCACTAACAGATGTCGCGACAAACTGTACTTACTGTGCCAAATAAGTGTTTGATGAGCATTCCTCAACTTTCTCAGTCTTTTTTTACAACTTGTACCAGCTTTTTTAAAACATGTTGCAGGCATCAAATTCCAAATGAGTTAATATTTGCAAAAAATAAAGTTTACCAGTTCTAACGTTGAATATCTTGTTTTTGCAGTATATTCAATTGAACACAGGATGAAAAGGATTTGAAAATCATTGTATTTTGTTTTTATTTACGATTTACACAACGTGCCAACTTCACTGGTTTTGTGTTTTGTACTTTAAAAGTAGCCGGTGTCCAGTTTATGTAGCAATATCGATTTAGTATACACTAAAAATTAGTCCAAACTAAATATTGTGTAAATAGCAGGCAACACAAATGAGAACCAAGATTATTATGTCTTGCCTACACAACTGGGGTGTAGCACGAAGGTCTAGGGCTGCATGAGTGTTGCACTGACAAGCTGTGGTTCATTGAGGAAACTGACATTCTAAAATAGAGCAGTATACAGTGCACATTTCACAAAATATCCTCGATTGAATATGGATCAAATTAACATGTCGTTACATAATTATATATTTTTTTCACCATTCTTTGGGATGGATAAACCCATATACCTGTAGATGACGTTATGTTCTATTGACCACAAACTAGATGAGGTTGACCAGGTGAGGGGAGCAGTGGACAGCAGTGGTGGCCACACTCGGGAATAATTTTTGGTGATTTAACTCCCAATTCCAACCATTGATGCTGAGTGCCAAGCAAGGAGGTAATGGGTCCCATTTTTATATTCTTTGGTATGACTCACCCGGGGTTTGCCCTCACCACCTACCGATCTCAGGGCGGATACTCCAACCACTAGGCCACTGAGTAGGTTACCATGGTATATATAAAGACAAGACAACAGTTTGGCTTACCCTTAATGGCCAATATGTAATGTAAATGTGTAAAAAGAAGTTAACCTGTTAAGAGTGCAACGGAAAACAAGTGATGGCGTGCTATAGTACGAGGGGTGTAGCGATACTGCCAAATGAGACTCAAAAGTTTAAGAAAACATGATATAACAACTAGATGGTATACAGTCCATTTCAGACTCCGCTCAGGCACTTCTTTCCAGCACTGGCTGGATCCAGCACGCAGAGCCCACGTGATTACAAAATATCACTTGATCAAGCCATTTCTAACACTTTACACTACAAAATAAGTAAACAAAAGTATATAAGATTTGGGCTGAGAACTAATGAATGTCAAATCGGCTCTTTATGATTTCAACTGATAATCCTCAAACTGTATGATCAAATGTTCTATGAATTGCCCAGTAATGTTATCTACTTAGTACATACATTTTTAATGTTTGTTATTTTTGTCAGTCATTAGAAAGACTGAATGAGAAAGTTTTAGGGTTATGGAAATACAGCAGATAGAACTGTATGTACATTAATTCTGTCTGCACACATGTTTTCTTTCTCTTCTCGAACCAATCTTTGAAGAACCTCGCAGTGTGTATCTGCAGACAGAAGCTCCCCTAGTAAATCACTGACCCTGATCATGACTACTGTACATACAAACATCCACCTGTAACTCCTTCAAAGAGACATACTGTAAAGCGAACCCCATCACTCATCGAGGAGCGTAAAGGTCACTGAAAAGTTGTCACAAGAGGATTGCCCTCCCACATACATTTTTAATGTTTGTTATTTTTGTCAGTCATTAGAAAGACTGAATGAGAAAGTTTTAGGGTTATGGAAATACAGCAGATAAAACTGTATGTACATTAATTCTGTCTGCACACATGTTTTCTTTCTCTTCTCGAACCAATCTTTGAAGAACCTCGCAGTGTGTATCTGCAGACAGAAGCTCCCCTAGTAAATCACTGACCCTGATCATGACTACTGTACATACAAACATCCACCTGTAACTCCTTCAAAGAGACATACTGTAAAGCGAACCCCATCACTCATCGAGGAGCGTAAAGGTCACTGAAAAGTTGTCACAAGAGGATTGCCCTCCCACAAAACCATGGTTCCCTAGCAACCACTGCACTTTCCTTTTAAGCACATTCTTCTGATCTAACCCCTTCCTTGTTCTTTTACATTATAAAATATGTTTCAGCCATCATATTTACATTTTTCCAGGTGTCTCAGAAACTGTTGTCCAAAAACAGAAGCAATTACATTCTGTTAAAACACTCAGACCCCTTTCTCAAATTCACAAACCCACTATTCAGAAAGACATTGTGCTTGTGGATGTGGATTGGATTAAAAAAAACTAATGGCATCATATCCGGCCGATGGTCGAAAAAGCCATATTTTTACACTGGTGACAACTCGAGGGAATACACACACATCCCCACTGGCGGGAAGAGGGAGCTAATGACACATCAGAAGCAGGGATCGGATGATCTGCTTTAGTGACCATGTCACTATATTCGGACTAAAAGCTACATTAGCAGGTAGTATAGATTCTGTATCACAAAGCCTTGGAAATGGTACTTCCAACAATGCCTTAAAACAGATTTACTGACAAGGATGGAATATTAAGGGTGGCAGAGCGTAGAGTAAATCTTTTACGTCAGTAAACATGCATGTGCATACATTGTAAGTTCAATCTTTAGGAATACAAACGGATCCAGATGGGAATGCTGGAATCACGTTCCTTCGCAGGAAGTCATTCACTTGAACCACGCATACACACAAACGCTAATCAGGATTAGGTTCCCCTTCACTGTGGAATGTGTGTGACTGTGTACGTTAGTGAACATGTCACGGACGCCAAGGGAGCTGAGGCAATCGGTAAGTGATCGGCTCATGCATGACAACGTTTGGTCATCAGTGCACCAACACATGATTCACTCCACTTGAACGCATGTAACAGAGCTTTTAATCAATGCCGTATTATGGGGTGTGGCCTTGTGATGGAGATGATTGCCAGGGATCTTTCTAGCCTCTTTGGTGCTATTTTCACAAGAGCAAGGAGAATTGATTTGGTCCAAGTTAACGGACCAGCTTAAACACACAAGACACAACAATATATTATATTACTCGCACAGGGACTGAGATGGTTGAGATGAGTGCAGGCTTGCCCTGAGCACACATGTGAATTTGCACAAGCTGAAATCTGATGACTCTCACTTCAAGTTTCCTTGAAGGTGAAACAGCACAGTTGATCTCAGTATATATTGCTAACTACACACCCTGCAATGGAGCACTACAGTATGTGTTTGTGTTACACCTCTGTTACTGTCAAATGACCCAAAGATTATTCAACCAGGAATCATTTCCATTCCAAGAGGATGGAGCCAATGTTGAGTCTGACCCCAAACATCTTAATCTGATTTAACACAAGTCCCAGAAACCCATTCATGCATTTTCAATACCACTTCCCCAGACAACAACAAAAACTACAATCAAATGTAGAGTGGGGATTGATATCACACAACATCCAAATGTCAGTAAATGTAAACACTACACTACCAAAAGCACACTCCCTAAACATCTTTGGCACCAAAAGCCCCATATCAAATTGTTGGAAGACATATGTGCAAAGAGTTACATTCGTATTGACCATTATCAGCTGAATCAGAAAAAGGAGTGGAAACTAAGTAATAATAGTTCTTAAAAGACAACATTTGTAAGATGTCATTTTAGGCCAAAATATCTGCAAACTTTGCTTTTTTATTTGCATGCAACCCCAGGCTCCACAGGACTAATTAAAGTAAAGCCTCTTCAACTCATAAATTCTCTGTGGAATTTTTTTTTACTGTTGCTGCGATACGGCAGCATTGATGCATTAAAAAAAAGACAAGAAATTATACTGTATCTCTTAATATTAATTAGTCGATGTGTGTGCCCCCTTGAAAACAAGATGCCGCGTCACAAGGGGTTATTCTAAACAAATTCAATTTTTAGAAAAAAAAACACGTGACCGATACAACTGCTATGTTATTTGACTGCGAAGCACCAAACTGTGATTATCAGGAAGCACATCTTTCGGCTCACAAGTGACAGCTTGTACTAAATTAAGTTGTGGGGAGAAGCATGTCGAGTTTGACATCGGTTTTCGTTGCCACGTTTGAAACAGAACTAAGAAACAGAAAAACAAATATTTAATTTTGCTATAATCTAAGGTAAATGTTATCTTCCTGTTTCCTATTTAGCTCACTGAACAGAGTTGAACGTTGTATACTGCTTCCTGCAAAGAAATTATTTTAATAAAAACAAAAATATTGGCTAACAAAAATCTCATTTGCAGGTCAAAATAGTAATTTTAATCCAGCAGGTGGCGCAATTATGACATTTTAACCAAAGTCTTGCATAGAAAAAGTATGGCCAACCCAGTTTCAGTCGATCTTCTCAATGTTTGGTCAAAAGGCACTCACATGACGACAGGGCGCTATGATTGCTACCAACTTTGAGCTCATGCTTTGTGTTTGCGGTGCTTCCTCATTAGTTTTTCAACGTGTAAAAATTCCCCGTTGCGCAGCATGGAGCTGCTCCACCTGAAAGAATTGTGGAGAGCTTTTATATCAACACTTGAGAGACACCAACTACAGTGTCTTGTGTGAAACTGTAGTTGTGACAGAACATTTGCCTTTTGTTCAGGAGAGAACACGCAGAAGCTAATACAAATAATAACAGAAGAAATGAACAAATTAAAAATATGGTATGACAACAACAGACTATCTTTGAATGTCAGTAAAACTAAAGTAATGGTATTCGGTAGCAGTAGAAGAGAAATTCAAACACAAACATAAATAGACAGAGTAGACTCTGAAAGAGCAAAGGAAACCAAATTTTGGGTGAAACAATAGAGAAACTTAACTGGAAATCTCATAAAAATATACAACATAAAGTGGCAAGAAATATGTCAATAATGAATAGAGCAAAATCTGGACCAAAAATCCCTCCAGATTCTCTACTGTTCACCAGTGTTACTCTGAGTTGTGCAGAAATTTGGTCAAATAAAAGTACACTTATTCACTTAAGGGGTCTGATGTCGCTGAGGCTTTTGCAAACCTATGAGACACTTGTGGTTAAGGGCTATATAAATAAACTTTGATTGATTGTTACAAAAAAGAAAGATTGGTTGGAATAGTACAGAATGAGTGATACCTACATTGATTACAAATACATTGGAGGCAGCTACCACAGTTGAAATACTTTATACAAAACTCATAATTTCACTGTGATTTTTGGTCTGAAGCTACTTAATATTTTGGCAAAACCAGAATCAGAAGAACTTTGTTAATCCCCGAGGGGAAATTACGTGAGGGTATTAAGTTATATTTTTGGTCGTTCTGTGTACTTTTTTTGTTTATTGCGCTGTCGGGTGCGTGTTATAGGTTATAATTGTATAGCACTTTTCTATCTTCAAGGTACTTAAAACTCTTTGACACTATTTCCACATTTACACACTGATGGCGGGAGCTGGCTCTAACCACGACCCATCAGAAGCAAGGGTGAAAAGTCTTGCTCAAGGACACAACAGACGTAATGAGGAAGGCAGAAGCCGGGGATCGAACCAGGAACCTTTAAATCGCTGGCCACTTTACCAACCAAGCCACGCTGTCCCCGAGTGTTACAGTGCCTGCTGGTAATTAAACACTGCAGGAATGTAGTGTTTAGTAGTGTAGTAGCTGAGTGCGTCAAAAACGGCTGCTAAATTATACTTTCACGAAAATAAAATTTAGTTTTACTGCTGGTGTATGTTTAGAACTATATATAGACATATTACTTTGGTTTATTATGTCAGAAAAACTAACGATGCATGCATCCGGCATACCTGTACACATTTTGGTAGCAAAAGATGGCGCCTGTTGTTTAGTTGGCCATACACTTTATACACAACTCTGACACTAACACAGCATCAGTGCTGAGTCAATAAAGCCAGTGAGTGTCCCAAATGTATTTAGAATTATTTTCCCCATCACAATTGTTAATCATTTTACACCGATTTGTTCACCTGCATTGCCTTAACGGTATTACAGTTACAACCAACTCTACATACCGTATTTTTCGGACTATAAGTCGCAGTTTTTTTCATAGTTTGGCCAGGGGTGCGAGATATACTCAGGAGCGACCTATGTGTGAAATTATTAATACATTACCGTAAAATATAGAATAATATTATTTATCTCATTCGCGGAAGAGACGAAGAAAACGTCAGCAATCATCACACATACGCCAGCAATCGTCAGATACACATCAACCATACTTGCCAACCCTCCCGGATTTTCCGGGAGACTCCCGAAATTCAGCGCCTCTCCCGAAAACCTCTCGGGACAAATTTTCTCCCGAAAATCTCGCGAAATTCAGGCGGAGCTGGAGTCCACGCCCCCTCCAGCTCAATGCTGACCTGAGTGAGGCCAGCCTGTTTTCACGTCCGCTTTCCCACAATATAAACAGCGTGTCTGCCAATGACGTTAAAACTGTAGAATGATTGAGGACGAGTTCTTGGTTTCTTATGTGGGTTTATTGTTAGGCAGTTTCATTAACGTCATCCCAGCGCGGTAACAACACACAACAACAGCAGTCACGTTTTCGTCTACCGTAATGCAGCAACGTTGTGACACTCTTAAACAGACAATATTGCCATCTACTGTACATGCATACGGTTAGAAAAATAGTGACAGAGAATAGAACACGGATGGACAATTCAACCCTTAACGCAACAATGAGTAGATGAGTGTTATGTGTGTGTATATGTGTAAATAAATGAACATTGAAATTCAAGTATTTGTTTTTATTCATACGTCAACCAATAAGAATTTGGCGGGGGAGGGTCATGGCAGAAGTGCATTGTGGTTCATGGAATGCTAACTGCTATATGCTATATGCTACTGCCGTAGCTATTAAAATGAATAATTTCATCGTTGGTGGTAACTTATAAAAACTGAGAAGCGCTGAACAAAAATTGGACCATCCTGTACTGTAGATTACAAACTGGACGTAGTGAAATATGCAGCAGAAAATGACAAGAGGAAGCGGCGCATACCTTTGGAGTTGGCAGAGTTGTTTAGAAGCGACATCGAGGAAGAAGATTTCATCAGATTTATTGATTAGGAGTGACAGATTGTTTGGTAAACGTATAGCATGTTCTATATGTTATAGTTATTTGAATGACTCTTACCATAATATGTTACGTTAACATACCAGGCACATTCTCAGTTGGTTGTTTATGCGTCATATAACGTACACTTATTCAGGCTGTTGTTCACTATTCTTTATTTATTTTAAATTGCCTTTCAAATGTCTATTCTTGGTGTTGGATTTTATCAAATAAATTTCCCCCAAAAATGCGACTTATACTCCAGTGCGACGTATGTATGTTTTTTTCCTTCTTCATTATGCATTTTCGGCCGGTGCGACGTTTACTCCGGAGCGATTTATAATCCGAAAAATACGGTATATTTCCTTGCCACCTAATCAGATGCAAATATTGTGTTATACACTATCCTTTAGTTGCTACCAATGCTAACTACATTTCACTGTCTGCGTAATTATACCACGCACAGTGAAAATAAACCTATGTCTAATAAAATTAAATATTGGGATAAAGCGAAAACATCATGACTACATCAGAAGCAAGCGGGTGACCTTTCCAAAGTGTTCAGCTCCCTTCCGCAAAAGCTCCAGTTCAAACAAATCTAAGCATTCATTCATTTTATTAAAACTAACTCAAGGGAGTATTTTCCCAAGATGTACAATACCAAAATGAAATGTCTTCCTTTTTTTTTTTTTTTTTACTACAAACCATCCTCGGACAGTTCAGAAAATGAACACTGTCTGGTTGTCATTTTGTAAGACAAGAGTTTATTTGACTGACACTGACAACCAGCGCCTCATGAAGCCTTGTTTTAGCTTCAAATAGGATTGCAGATTTTTCTGCTTTACACAAGAATGCTTTCGTGGTCAGTTTAGCCACAAGTAATCATTTTGACAATCAATAATACTTTTATGTACAGTACATTTGTAGAGCAGAATGAATGGTTTCTGCAGCTATCAGCAAATCTAATTGTATGCTTTTTAATGCAACTTAAAACAAATGTAATGCCCCTGTCATACTGCAGATCATTATTCTGTATTATATAACGCATACAATTGTCTGTATGGACAACATTCTAAGCATTTGACAATGATAATCTTGAATAATTAAACAGTAGTTGTAAACATTTGACAATGATAATCTTGAATAATTAAACAGTAGTTGTAAGCATTTGACAATGATAATCTTGAATAATTAAACAGTAGTTGTAAGCATTTGACACTGATAATCTTGAATAATTGAAAAGTAGTTGTCAGCATTTGACGATGATAATCATGAATATTTGTAGTTTACAGTAACTGTGGCTAAATTAAGCAATAATGTAATCAAACTATATAATAATAAAAATACGTAACCCTTTCAAACGCAATAAACATTTTTCATTAATATAGTATTTTTTACCATTGTAATTGAAAGGTAAATAACTTAATTATATATTGTATATATTAAATAAAGGTAAAGAAACAAAAATAAAATGTTTTCAATCTCCGTGAACAAAAATTAGATATCAATAAACATCAAACATCTTGAATCAAGTTTCCAGTTGGAAGAACTGGGTCAGTTGGTTTGTTTTGTTGCCAACGCATTTACGGCATACTTGCTCATTCGTCTATGATGGGCTCATGCTGCTCATTCAGTTTAAAATTAAATAATCTCACACAGGGACATTCATCTTGGTTATTATCTTTATTCCTCCTAAATTGTGTTACTTAGCAGTTTTTCTCACTAGTAAGTCGCGACGAGCGAAGTGATGTCCGTGTATTCTGTGTGTAAGCTAGCGGTCCCGCCTGCTCATACCGAAACAAATATTTTGGATGACTGACACGAGGCTTCACTCTGTTACTTTATTTGTAATGTTAAATAAACATGCTCAGGTGACGAGAGCGATGCAGAGAGTGAGACCTCTTGTATCCGTTTTGAAAGCCAGAGTTGAAGAAAAAGAGCACACGTGGACATAGCCATTTATCGATGCCGGCAAAGTTATCAAGTTTATTTTAATTTATCGCTCAATCAATTGACTTATTGACTAGCCCCCAGGATTACAATTGTATGAAAATTGTGTAAGGCCTCTGGACTATTTAATGTTTTTTAATGCCATTTAAGGCCTACATTTTCACAAAATCCATTTAATGACTTAATGCAGAAACCCTTTACTATGATAATTTATAAACTACAAACTGATGCAGTTTTTGAGCTTGCATGTTTCTACAAAGATAGCATGGTGACAGCATTAGGACAAGGCCTGTACTCCTTTTATTAAAAACTGGATATCTGAGAAATCAAGAATGAGCATTGTCCACATATGACTTGCTTCTGCGTTCATTTTTATCTCCTACCTCACACTGATATATGACCTGCCTTTATTAATCTGTTAAGGGGGTTTCATATTTTGGTTTTCCTTACCTGTCGAGGAGCCTGGCTCTTGTTAAACACTGAGTGACATGCGTTTGGACAATTACAAAACAAGTGTATTAAAACTTGCCTTTGTGAAAAACACAGAGAGGTGAGTTTCACTGCCAATGATCCAAATAGGGAACTCAGGAGACTTCAGGAATGCGCCCACCTGAAATAAATGTACAGAAAGACTTGAGTTTCCAATGGATGTTGATTAGATTTGTTATTTCTATAATGAATCACACTGATGGGTTTATAAATATGTCACGAACAGAATTTTTTCCTGAAACATTGTCTAATATATCAGTGGAAACTTTTTGTTAAGAATTTAGATTCTTAATATAGCAGCTTGTGAATAAACTAATACTAGGTGGTCTCCCAAAATCTTCTTTTCGATTCTCTCTGGAAACCATCATTGTGCTGATAACTTATTTGGTACAGTTTATTTGTTCCAGACATGCTTAAAAGGTTACATTAAGGAACATCACATGATTACAGTTACAAAACACAACATGTCAGAAAAAGAGTAGGAAGTAGCAGCACTTATTTAATTGTAAGACTAACCCCTTCTGCTTATCTATTGCAGATAATTCATCCACATCTTATCTGTATACATGTTGACACGTTTTGTCATTAAAAGGTTTGTCTGGTGGGGAGAAAAAAATAATAAAGATTGCGTAACAACAGATTGACAGCATATGCAGTAATGAAGAGAAGAAAAAGGAAGGAATAGGAAACATTTTAAAAATAAAAAGAATACAAAGTAAGCAAAAAAGTGTACAACAATGACAGAAAAAGAAGAACAAAGTGGAAAGGAGTACAAGTTATAGTCGTTACAGCATTAAGATAAAACAAAGCCAGTAACAATAATAGACACATTGTAGTGGAAAACAATTTCCTTTTACAGGTAGGTGCTTTTGTTGGCAATAACAACCATAATTCATTAGAGGTCACATCTTACAGCAAGTATTTTAAGCCTACAATATAATTTCTTGTCAATGCAAGCTTTAAAGCGTCAGGGGTGAGTTTGTTTCTAAACACTTATTTTCACACAGGACCCATCGGTGTGGTTTACATTAACAGTATAACAGGAATGTACAACCCTGTAACAGTGTGTTTGTTTATGTAGTGACATGTTATTTTTCATTTTAGTCACTTTCTGATTAGACATTGCGTTACCCTGTAGTGACATAAAAAGTGTTATTTCTCATTTTAGTCACTTTCTAATTAGACTTTTGTTACCTTGCAATAGCGTAGTGACTCCATGAGTGTGAGGAATCCAACTGCTGCCTGTTTATGAATACCATGTAGCTCTAGAAATAAAGACAATGAAAGTCACAAAAAGGTGGACAAGTTAGAATTCCTTCTGTGATTCAGAAACGCAAGCAGGAACGTACAACTATTGCCCTCTGGTGGACATGATCAACACCTACAGTTAGAAAACTGAGCTCTAATACAGATACCTAAGCTTACAAACGTTAATGGTGTACTGCTTTTTAAAAGTGTGAGTGTTGTAAGGATGTATTGTTTGCTTGCTTTTGGTACTTACTCATGCCAGAACACTCCCGTTCTCCATCCCAGACATTAGACACAGCATGGCCAGTTACAAGGAGGTTCACCAGACTCTGACTACAAAAAAAACACACAGTAAGAAGAAATTACAAAGCCCGTTGATGCAATTATAGGTTAAACCATGTAACTGTGCATCAATTTTTGTCCACACGTGGGGATGAAGTGTGTTACCTTCCATGGCCGTGCACTGGATCTATGAGGGGTTCCATCGTGTCTTGGATCTCATTTCTGATGTTCTCAATGCCCTGTGCAAAAGGGAAAAGGCCTGACTTCCGAAGTTCACAACCGACATGCTCTTTTTTTCTTCCATTTGTGGCTACCTTTGTTAGGATAACAGAGTAGAGGAAAAGCAGGACTCCACAGCACCCCTTCCAGGTTTGGTAGAGAGAAAGCACCTCCTCTCTGAGGTCAGACACTGACATAACTACTCGCTTGCTGAAGGAGGAGACCAACACAAAAATAATCAATCATGAAAGACACAAAATACTAAATACCAACTTGTTGGATTCTAAAATCCGGCCCATGAGATGAGTGTGCTAATTGTAAAATTAAGCTGCATTTTTAAATGAAAAAAACTGCTGTTCTAAATGTGTCCAGTATTCTATTAGGCAAGCAAATAGTTTATACCATGGTGAGTAAGTATACCAAGCAAGAGGTATACGGTAAAACGGGGCTGCAACTCCTCGCCCTCAACCAAACGTAAAACAAACGGGAGTAAAATAAAATATTGGTGACCCCACTTAAAATGCTGCATGAGGCACTGCACACATTGATATAGTTCTGTTAAAATGATTGTCTTCTGTGCAAATTTAAAGAAAGTGAACAGTGGAAATGACAAATGAGGTAGTTGGTACATAGAAGAGTTTTTATTTACGATTTATTTGGTTTATGTTCAATCCAAGATGGGCTGTTTAAACTTAAAGTTTATCAGCTTTGTAGATACACTGAGATAGTCTAAGTTCATTGTGTTCTTTACAGGGTTTTTCAAACTGCACCAATTTTTTTCCTCAGAATTTTTAACTAACGTCAAGAGGATTATTTGTCCATCCATCTTCTTCCGCTTATCCGAGGTCGGGTCGCGGGGGCAGCAGCCTAAGCAGGGAAGCCCAGACTTCCATTTCCCCAGCCACTTCGTCTAGCTCTTCCCGGGGGATCCCGAGGCGTTCCCAGGCCAGCCGGGAGACATAGTCTTCCCAACGTGTCCTGGGTCTTCCCCGTGGCCTCCTACCGGTTGGACGTGCCCTAAACACCTCCCTAGGGAGGCGTTCGGGTGGCATCCTGACCAGATGCCCGAACCACCTCATCTGGCTCCTCTCGATGTGGAGGAGCAGCGGCTTTACTTTGAGCTCCTCCCGTATGGCAGAGCTTCTCACCCTATCTCTAAGGGAGAGCCCCGCCACACGGCGGGGGAAACTCATTTCGGCCGCTTGTACCCGTGACCTTATCCTTTCGGTCATGACCCAAAGCTCATGACCATAGCTGAGGATGGGAACGTAGATCGACCGGTAAATTGAGAGCTTTGCCTTCCGGCTCAGCTCATTCTTCACCACAACGGATCGGTACAACGTCCGCATTACTGAAGACACCGCACCGATCCGCCTGTCGATCTCACGATTCACTCTTCCCTCACTCGTGAACAAGACTCTTAGGTACTTGAACTCCTCCACTTGGGGCAGGGTCTCCTCCCCAACCCGGAGATGGCATTCCACCCTTTTCCGGGCGGGAACCATGGACTCGGACTTGGAGGTGCTGATTCTCATTCCGGTCGCTTCACACTCGGCTGCAAACCGATCCAGTGAGAGCTGAAGATCCCGGTCAGATGAAGCCATCAGGACCACATCATCTGCAAAAAGCAGAGACCTAATCCTGCGGTCACCAAACCGGAACCCCTCAACGCCTTGACTGCGCCTAGAAATTCTGTCCATAAAAGTTATGAACAGAATAGGTGACAAAGGACAGCCTTGGCGGAGTCCAACCCTCACTGGAAATGTGTTCGACTTACTGCCGGCAATGCGGACCAAGCTCTGGCACTGATTGTACAGGGAGCGGACCGCCTCAATAAGACAGTCCGATACCCCATACTCTCTGAGCACTCCCCACAGGACTTCTCGAGGGACGCGGTCGAATGCCTTCTCCAAGTCCACAAAGCACATGTAGACTGGTTGGGCAAACTCCCATGCACCCTCAAGAACCCTGCCGAGAGTATAGAGCTGGTCCACAGTTCCACAACCTGGACGAAAACCACACTGTTCCTCCTGAATCCGAGGTTCGACTATCCGGCGTAGCCTCCTCTCCAGTACACCTGAATAAACCTTACTGGGAAGGCTGAGGAGTGTGATCCCACGAACACACCCTCCGGTTCCCCTTCTTAAAGAAAGGAACCACCACCCCGGTCTGCCAATCCAGAGGTACCGCCCCTGATGTCCACGCGATGCTGCAGAGTCTTGTCAACCAAGACAGCCCCACAGCATCCAGAGCCTTAAGGAACTCCGGGCGGATCTCGTCCACCCCCGGGGCCTTGCGACCGAGGAGCTTTTTAACTACCTCAGCGACCTCAGCCCCAGAAATAGGAGAGTCCACCACAGATTCTCCAGGCACTGCTTCCTCATAGGAAGACGTGTTGGTGGGATTGAGGTGGTCTTCGAAGTATTCCTTCCACCTATCCACAACATCCGCAGTTGAGGTCAGCAGAACACCATCCGCACCATACACGGTGTTGATAGTGCACTGCTTCCCCTTCCTGAGGCGGCGGACGGTGGTCCAGAATCGCTTCGAAGCCGTCCGGAAGTCGTTTTTCATGGCTTCCCCGAACTCCTCCCATGTCCGAGTTTTTGCCTCAGCGACCGCTGAAGCCGCACACCGCTTGGCCTGTCGGTACCTGTCCACTGCCTCCGGAGTCCTATGAGCCAAAAGGACCCGATAGGACTCCTTCTTCAGCTTGACGGCATCCCTCACCGCTGGTGTCCACCAAGGGGTTTTAGGATTGCCGCCCCGACAGGCACCAACTACCTTGCGGCCACAGCTCCGATCAGCCGCCTCGACAATAGAGGTGCGGAACATGGTCCACTCGGACTCAATGTCCAGCACCTCCCTCGTGACATGTTCGAAGTTCTTCCGGAGGTGGGAATTGAAACTTTCTCTGACAGGAGACTTTGCCAGACGTTCCCAGCAGACCCTCACAATGCGTTTGGGCCTGCCAGGTCGGTCCGGTATCTTCCCCCACCATCGCAGCCAACTCACCACCAGGTGGTGATCGGTAGAAAGCTCTCCCCCTCTCTTCACCCGAGTGTCCAAAATATGAGGCCGCAAATCCGATCACACAACTACAAAGTCGATCATGGAACTGCGGCCTAGGGTGTCCCGGTGCCAAGTGCACATATGGACACCCTTATGTTTGAACATGGTGTTTGTAATGGACAAATTGTGACGAGCACAAAAGTCCAATAACAAAACACCACTCGGGTTCAGATCCGGGCGGCCATTCTTCCCAATCACGCCTCTCCAGGTTTCACTGTCGTTGCCAACATGAGCGTTGAAGTCCCCCAGTAGGACAAGGGAATCACCCGGGGGAGCACTTTCCAGTACTCCCTCGAGTGTACCCAAAACGGGTGGGTACTCTGAACTGCTGTTTGGTGCATAAGCACAAACAACAGTCAGGACCCGTCCCCCCACCCGAAGGCGGAGGGAGGCTACCCTTTCGTCCACTGGGTTGAACTCCAACGTGCAGGCTTTAAGCCGGGGGGAAACCAGAATTGCCACCCCAGCCCGTCGCCTCTCACTGTCGGCAACGCCAGAGTAGAAGAGGGTCCAGTCCCTCTCGAGAGAAGTGGTTCCAGAGCCCTTGCTGTGCGTCGAAGTGAGTCCGACCATATCCAGCCGGAACTTCTCCACTTCGCGCACTAGCTCAGGCTCTTTCCCCCCCAGTGAGGTGACGTTCCACGTCCCAAGAGCTAGCTTCTGTAGCCGAGGATCGGACCGCCAAGTGCCCTGCCTTCGGCTTCCGCCCAGCTTACATTGCACCCGACCTCTATGGCCCCTGCTATGGGTGGTGAGCCCATTGGAGGGGTGACCCCCGTTGCCTCTTCGGGCTGTGCCCGGCCGGGCCCCATGGGAACTGGCCCGGCCACCAGGCGCTCGCCATCGTGCCCCACCTCCGGGTCTGGCTCCAGAAGGGGGCCCCGGTGACCTGCGTCCGGGCGAGGGAAATATGGGTCCATGTTTTGTCTTCTTCATAGAGGTCTTCGACCTCTATGATTATTTGTGATATTTAAATTTTCAGAATGTTCTTGTTCTATTTTGGGCCAAAGTAAAACACAAAAATATCTGAAGTTGTAGTAGTTATATTTTCAAGTTAATATGCCATAATTTTAGAATAGATATTCCTCTTTTTAGCCCCTGAGCTAAAATGAGTTTGACACCCCTATTTTAGAGCATATGAAGTGTTTTAAGAGCATAGGATTTGTTCATAAGTGTGTGTGAAAGCAGAGTGGTGTGTGTGGAGGGCTGAGAAATATATAAAATGCATAGAATACTCATACAAATTGTAAAATAAGCAGCACCTCTACTTATCGAACATTCACCTACTTCAGTGCGGTCCTGAAAATTCCCCTACCCGGTGTAGTCAGAAGGTAACCCCCACGATAATCAAGGAACACTGTACTCCGTTTTAAAGCACTTAATAGTTACCGTACTAACCTGAATGTTTTTTAATCTTAAAAAAATACTCTAATTTATATTTCGGGGACTAAAAATGTTCACTGTACATGCAAACCAACAGGTGACATCAAACAACTTAGCCCGAGAACTTTTCCTCCTGTCACTCATTCACATTTGGAGTGATACTGCTGTGACAAGACCCTCTGTGTCAAACGTTATTAACAAGTTAGCAAACTAGCAGAGTTGATGTCACAGCCTTTTCACTGTGTTCCAAGTTATTATGCAAAGTGCATTTGACTCAATTTTTTATAAATAATTGATGCAAATGTCAGTCAGTATGATTTTCAAGTCATCAGCCGTTAAGAGTTTGATTAAAATTTCATTGAACAAATCTCGAAATGATAACATTATTTTTACAATACAATAAATAACTCAGTCTGCTGTTCCAAATTAAGCACATAAGTGTTTCAATACTTTTTGTTTGGCTGTAAAGAACTCAAAATGGTCACATATTGAACTTGTAGCATAAGACCATAAAAATCAAAATATTTTTGATTGAAATAACTTTTGATGAAACCGGCTGAGTTACATGTTAATTAATATTGGACCCCTTGCTTAATATCACTTTCATAAGCCTTACATCCATTGAACTTGTGAGTTCTTGGAGTTTCAGCTTTAATTAATTTGCAGGATGTTAGAATAGCGTCCCAGAGCTGCTGCTTGGATATGAACTGTCGCCCACCCTCATAGATCCTTTGCTTGATGATGCCCCAGAGGTTTTCAATAGGGGTGATGACAGGAGGATGGTGGCCACACCATTAGTTTATCTCTTCTTATCTCCATAGCAGCCAGTGACTCGGTGGTGTTCTTTGCAGCATGAGATGGGGCATTGTCAAGCATTAAAAATTATTTAATTGGTGAAAGGTACGGTTCTTCTTTTTGTACCATGGAATAAAGTGGTGAGTCAGAAACTCTACATACTTTGCAGAGGTCATTTTCACACCGTCAGGGACCTACCAGCTCTATCCCCATAATTCCAGCCCAAAACATTACACCCCCAACCCTTGCTGCCGTCTCAGCCTTGTTGAGACATTGTGGCCATTCACCAACCATCAACTGCTCCCGCCATCTGGACCATCTAGGGTTGCACGGCACTCATCGGTAAACACAACTGTTTGAAAATGAGTCTTCATGTATTCCTGAGCCCACTGCAACTGTTTCTACTTGTGAGCATTGATTAGGGGTGGCTGAATATTAGTTTTAAGAACACTTGCAAACTTCTTGAGGATCCTACATCTTGAGGTTCGTGGGACTACAGAGGCACCAGCGGCTTAACATATCTTTTAGCTGCTTTGCAATGGCCTTTTAGAAGACTTAGACTTAGACAAACTTTAATGATCCACGAGGTAAATTTGTTCAGCTCCTCTCTAAATCCGATGAAGTTTCTACTCGATCTGTTAGTAGGTCTGTAACGGTATGTGTTTTTGTGTTAATCCGTTTCGGTAGCTCAGTTGGTAAAGTGGAGGGCTGTAACTGTTCATGCTGAGTTCCTTTGGGCACTGGTTCAAATCCAGCTTGATGGATCACTTATTACGTTTTTACCATGAATTGATTAAAGTGGACCCCGACTTAAACAAGTTGAAAAACTTATCAGGGTGTTATCATTTAGTGGTCAATTGTATGGAATATGTACTGTACTGTGCAATCTACTAATAAAAGCTTCAATCAAATAATCAACAGTGCTATTCAGAGCGCGAGTAAAAAAAAAAAAAAAGATTAAATTCCCAGTCCACAAGTATTCTCATTCACAACACGTTCTCTTAGATTTCCATGTTATGATACATCTTCACATTATTTATTGACTCTATCTAAAAAAGATAAAAATATATTTTTATTTAAATGAAGATATGAAATAATCCTAAATAAAATACAATGACTTGGTTTATATTATTGTACCTGTATATACTAGGTCATAAAATCAGTGTCAGTTGAGGCGGTCCATAGGTTGCGTGTAGGGATTTTTAATGTCCAGCAGATGTCAGTTTTTGTGACATTGACACAGTGTCAATACAGTTTTGCAATGTGTCAAAACGATACATGACGCCTCATCAACCCATCACTAGTATTATCTTACGCTTTTCAGATCGTCTTTCTTCCCCATATAGCTTGAAACCTGTGGCCTGCTTAATAATGTGGAACATCACTTTTAAGCAGTTTTCCTTTGATTAGGCTCACCTGGGAGACTATTTATCACAGGCGTCTGAGATTGATGTCAATGAGCTACAGAGCCTTAAGCCAATACCATTTATGAGTTTAATGGAAAAAAACAAAAATACATGTTTTTGACTGTTAAATCCAATTTGCATTAAACTTTGGAACACAGTGTAGGATATCACTTTTTATACTCGACCAGTTATCAATTCACTAATACTAAAAAAAAAAAAAAAAAAAAGAAGCATGTTTTTGGCGTCAACATTTTTTGTCCAAAAAAAGGGTCTTGACAAAGAGGGGTCATCTTATTGTCAGGGTCAGTCCAGTATTTTATCCAGCTTACGTTTCTTGGCATGCAGACAGACAGCAGTGCCTCTTGCTGATTTTGGACTCTGCAACCAGTACTGTATGTGTTGTATGGTTTAATACTGCTTTGGAAAAAGCTACTTTAAATTACTTTAGTGTTAAGGTCTCAAACTCACAACCCACCTAACTTCCAAGTTCAGTTATTAAATGTGTTAGATATAAATATAAAAAGGAATACAATGATTAGCAAATCATTTTCAACCCATATTAAGTTGAATATGCTACAAAGACAACATATTTGATGTTCAAACTGATAAGTCTTTTTTTTTGCAAATAATCATTAACTTTAGAATTTGATACCAGCAACACGTGACAAAGAAGTTGGGAAAGGTGGCAATACATACTGATAAAGTTGAGAAATGCTCTTCAAACACTTATGTGAAACATCCCACAGGTGTGCAGGCTAATTGGGAACAGATGGGTGCCATGATTGGTTTAAAACAGCTTCCCAAAAAATGCTCAGTCTTTCACAAAAAGGATGGGGCGAGGTACACCCCTTTGTCCACAACTGCGTGAGCAAATAGTCAAACAGTTTAAGAACAACGTTTCTCAAAGTGCAATTGCAAAAACATTTGGGATTTCAACATCTATGGTCCATAATATCATCAAAAGGTTCAGAGAATCTGGAGAAATCACACCAGGTAAGCGGCATGGCAGGAAACCAACATTGAATGACCGTGACCTTCGATCCCACAGACGACACTGTATCAAAAACCGACATCAATCTCTAAAGAATATCACCACATGGACTCAGGAACACTTCAGAAAACCAATGTCACTAAATACAGCTCGTCACTACATCTGTAAGTGCAAGTTAAAGCTCAACTAGGCAAAGCGAAAGCCATTTATCAACAACATCCAGAAACACCACCGGCTTCTCTGGGCCCGAGATCATCTAAGATGGACTGATGCAAATTGGAAAAGTGTTCTGTGGTCTGACGAGTCCACATTTGAAATTGTTTTTGGAAATATTCGACATCGTGTCATTCGGACCAAAGGATAAGCGAACCATCCAGACTGTTATCAACGCAAAGTTCAAAAGCCAGCCTCTGTGATGGTATGGAGGTGCATTAGTGCCCAAGCCATGGGTAACTTACACATCTGTGAAGGCACCATTAATGCTGAAAGGTACATAAATGTTTTGGAACAACATATGCTGCCAACTAAGTGCCGTCTTTTTCATGGACGCCCCTGCTTATTTCAGCAAGACAATGCCAAGCCACATTTAGCACGTGTTACAACAGCGTGGCTTTGTAAAAAAAAAAAAAAGAGTGCGGGTACTTTCCTGGCCCGCCTGCTGTCCACACCTGTCTCCCATCGAAAATGTGTAGCGCATTATGAAGCGTAAAATACGACAGCGGAGACCCCAGACTTTTGAACGACTGAAACTGTACATAAAACAAAAACGGGAAAGAATTCCACTTTCAAGGCTTCAACAATTAGTTTCCTCAGTTTTCAAATGTTTATTGAGTTTTGTTAAAAGAAAAGGTGATGTATCACAGTGGTGAACATGCCCTTTCCCAACTACTTTGGCACGTGTTGCAGCCATGAAATTCTAAGTTATTATTTGCAAAAAAAAAAAGTTTATGAGTTTGAACATCACATATCCTGTCTTTGTAGTGCATTCAAATGGATATAGTTTGAAAAGGATTTGCAAATCATTGTATTCCATTTATATTTACATCTAACACAATTTCCCAACTCATATTGAAACGGGGTTTGCATGTATTCTTCTACTGAGAAAAAACCAACAACACCATTCAACAATTAAGTTTCAAGTATGAGCATAAAAAGTCTTAGATGAGGTAAAAAACAAGTGTCACTTACCTAAGAATACTGTGAAATCTCTCAAAGCCAAGGTCCTCAGCAGTCAAAGCAGCTAAACACAAACACTGCAGTATCAGAGCATAACACAGCAACAGACCATAGTGTTTTACAGCTAGTCATCCAGAGAGTGTATTACAGCTAGTCATCCAGAGAGTGTATTACAGCTCGTCATACAAAGTGCATTATAGCTTGTCATCCAGAGAGTGTATTACAGCTATTCATTCAGAGAGTGTATTACAACTAGTCATCTGAAGTTTATTACAGCTCGTCATCCAAAGTACTATTTGTGTGACTAATTTTAAAGACAAAGACTGAGTGAAGGAGTGTAACTCAACAGCTATAAGACTCACAAGATTGCTGCTGCTGCTGCTGCTGCTCCTCAGGTGGTTGGCTGCTCTCCGGCTCTGGCGTGCCTTCAGTTTTTGACTGTGCCTTCATCTTAGTATGGTTATGAAGGCTATGTCCCTTGGCCCACGTAACCAGGCAGAATTCTGTAGAGGAGCTGGAACAGGCCGACTCTAGGATCTCACTCAGCGTGGAGCACAGGACTGTTTTCTGTTCTTCCTCTGGCATGCATAAACAAATCCGGCAAAATGTTTTATGCATAGGGAAAAAGTAGTTTGGCGTTTCAAGTAAGTAATCTACCGGTTATGTGCCGCCAGTCTGACGTCTCTCGGTTAAAGAGAAGGGTCTTCAGGAGGAATGCCTGCAAGGAGCAAAACATGTACTTAGCTTTCTCAATGGGTTGTGTCTCAATTTGTCTTTTTGGAGTATTATATCAAAAGATTTAAAAAGAATCATACCTGCACGGGTACAATTACAGCACACGGTCCTCCTTCAAACTGCTCCAGTGCTGTGCGTTCACTCTGACTGAACACAAACCCTTAGATGCAGAGTTTAAAAAAAAAATACATGAATAAACCAAAGCTATAGCTGGCACTTTCACTATGTACACAATAAGAAAATATTTAGTTGGACTTTACCAGAATGGTGCAGAAAGGATTACTGCACAATTATTTCCAATGGCATCAATAATAATGTGTGCTAATAAGGACTGTCAAATTATTACATATGTTTTTAAATCTGATTAATTACATTTTGAAATTTGGATTAATCACAATAAATCACAGGTGATTACTCACTTACATAATTAAAAGTTCCTTCAGAAAAGACCCCAATATTTGTACATAAATGCAATTGTATCCATCCATCATCCATCATCTTCCGCTTATCCGAGGTCGGGTCGCGGGGGCAACAGCCTAAGCAGGGAAACCCAGACTTCCCTCTCCCCAGCCACTTCGTCTAGCTCTTCCTGGGGGATCCCGAGGCGTTCCCAGGCCAGCCGGGAGACATAGTCTTCCCAACGTGTCCTGGGTCTTCCCCGTGGCCTCCTACCGGTTGGACGTGCCCTAAACACCTCCCTAGGGAGGCGTTCGGGTGGCATCCTGACCAGATGCCCGAACCACCTCATCTGGCTCCTCTCGATGTGGAGGAGCAGCGGCTTTACTTTGAGTTCCTCCCGGATGGCAGAGCTTCTCACCCTATCTCTAAGGGAGAGCCCCGCCACACGGCGGAGGAAACTCATTTCGGCCGCTTGTACCCGTGATCTTATCCTTTCGGTCATGACCCAAAGCTCATGACCATAGGTGAGGATGGGAACGTAGATCGACCGGTAAATTGAGAGCTTTGCCTTCCGGCTCAGCTCC
The DNA here is from genome assembly GCF_033978795.1 of Nerophis ophidion. Taxonomy (NCBI): domain Eukaryota; kingdom Metazoa; phylum Chordata; class Actinopteri; order Syngnathiformes; family Syngnathidae; genus Nerophis; species Nerophis ophidion. The sequence goes on along the minus strand of NC_084621.1, from coordinate 35,839,696 downwards.
TTCTTCACCACAACGGATCGGTACAACGTCCGCATTACTGAAGACGCCGCACCGATCCGCCTGTCGATCTCACGATCCACTCTTCCCCCACTCGTGAACAAGACTCCTAGGTACTTGAACTCCTCCACTTGGGGCAGGGTCTCCTCCCCAACCCGGAGATGGCACTCCACCCTTTTCCGGGCGAGAACCATGGACTCGGATTTGGAGGTGCTGATTCTCATTCCGGTCGCTTCACACTCGGCTGCGAACCGATCCAGCGAGAGCTGAAGATCCCGGTCAGATGAAGCCATCAGGACCACATCATCTGCAAAAAGCAGAGACCTAATCCTGCGGTTACCAAACCGGAACCCCTCAACGCCTTGACTGCGCCTAGAAATTCTGTCCATAAAAGTTATGAACAGAATCGGTGACAAAGGACAGCCTTGGCGGAGTCCAACCCTCACTGGAAATGTGTTCGACTTACTGCCGGCAATGCGAACCAAGCTCTGGCACTGATCGTACAGGGAACGGACCGCCACAATAAGACAGTCCGATACCCCATACTCTCTGAGCACTCCCCACAGGACTTCCCGAGGGACACGGTCGAATGCCTTCTCCAAGTCCACAAAGCACATGTAGACTGGTTGGGCAAACTCCCATGCACCCTCAAGAACCCTGCCGAGAGTATAGAGCTGGTCCACAGTTCCACGACCAGGACGAAAACCACACTGTTCCTCCTGAATCCGAGGTTCGACTATCCGACGTAGCCTCCTCTCCAGTACACCTGAATAAACCTTACCGGGAAGGCTGAGGAGTGTGATCCCACGATAGTTGGAACACACCCTCCGGTCCCCCTTCTTAAAGAGAGGAACCAACACCCCGGTCTGCCAATCCAGAGGTACCGCCCCCGATGTCCACGCGATGCTGCAAAGTCTTGTCAACCAAGACAGCCCCACAGCATCCAGAGCCTTAAGGAACTCCGGGCGGATCTCGTCCACCCCTGGGGCCTTGCCACCGAGGAGCTTTTTAACTACCTCAGCGACCTCAGCCCCAGAAATAGGAGAGTCCACCACAGATTCCCCAGGCACTGCTTCCTCATAGGAAGACGTGTTGGTGGGATTGAGGAGGTCTTCGAAGTATTCCTTCCACCTATCCACAACATCCGCAGTCGAGGTCAGCAGAACACCATCCGCACCATACACGGTGTTGATAGTGCACTGCTTCCCCTTCCTGAGGCGGCGGACGGTGGTCCAGAATCGCTTCGAAGCCGTCCAGAAGTCGTTTTCCATGGCTTCCCCGAACTCTTCCCATGTCCGAGTTTTTGCCTCCGCGACCGCTGAAGCTGCACACCGCTTGGCCTGTCGGTACCTGTCCACTGCCTCCGGAGTCCTATGAGCCAAAAGGACCCGATAGGACTCCTTCTTCAGCTTGACGGCATCCCTCACCGCTGGTGTCCACCAAGGGGTTTTAGGATTGCCGCCCCGACAGGCACCAACTACCTTGCGGCCACAGCTCCGATCTGCCGCCTCGACAATAGAGGTGCGGAACATGGTCCACTCGGACTCAATGTCCAGCACCTCCCTCGTGACATGTTGATAAAGAAGTAAAATACAGCACTATGTCATCAGTTTCTGATTTATTAAATTGTATAACAATGCAAAATATTGCTCATTTGTAGTGTTTTTTTTTAACTATTTGGAAAAAAAGATATAAAAAAAACAACTAAAAACTTGTTGAAAAATAAACAAGTGATTCATTTATAAATAAAGATTTCTACACATAGAAGTAATCATCAACTTAAAGTTGTAATAGAGATCCATATGGATCCATGAATCTTATTCTAAACATTTTTTCACAAAAAAAGAAATCTTTAACATCAATATTTATAGAACATGTCCACAAAAAATCTTGCTGTCATCACTGAATATTGCATTGTTGCATTTCTTTTCACAATTTATGAACTTATAGTCATATTTTGTTGAAGTATTATTCAATAAATATATTTATAAATGATTTTTGAATTGTCGCTATTTTTAGATTTTTTTTATTTTTTTTAAATCTCACGTACCCCTTGGCATACTTTCAAGTACCCCCATTTGAGAACCTGTTTTAGGTTTATATTGGAGTGAGTCAGTCTCCTCACTCATTTTTCTACTGACGTATGCATTGACCTGATCACTTGTAGGGTCAAAATAAATGACATGATTCATCTAAGTGTGTTCATGATTAATGTAATATTTTTTGGTGATTAATCACATGAGTTAACTCATTTATTTTGACAGCCGCAGTGCTAACCTGACCCTTAGAAAGTGATAAGAACAGACGGCTGTAGAGGTGCTTTGCCGTACTATAGAATATGATGAAGCGTAGGGAGCACTTGGCTTCAATGTAACCATGGTGGGAGATGAAGAAAGACCGCTTTGTTGTTTACTTTAATGTTAAAAAGCTAACAATGTTATGCAGAGATATAGTGATAACAATTTTCTAGACAAATTTTACTATTTATAGTCACGGTGGAGAGTGAGGGAGCGCAATATATCTTCTTCTTCCTTGAGGGTGCATAACAGAAAATATTTGAGAAAAACTGCTGTATACAAGTGATTATTCAACTGTAGTACACGGGCCCAATCTAGGGGTACAATAAAAAAATCTATTAAATATTGTAATGGTGACTTGAGCCGTTATCAAAGGGCTTATCAGCCTTTAATGGAAGTCATTACAAGCCGACTGTTGGCCGTAGTTGACTCCAAAATAAACAATTAAGACACAAACAGAACCGTATTACTCCATCATTTCTATTACTCAACACGTGAGAGAACTGAATGCTCTCCACATTCTCCGCAGAACACATGTAAACAAAGACGAACATTGGCAGAGAAATGCATGTAACAATGATGCATTCAAGGACATTGAAAACTGCTAAATATTGAAAAAACTATATTTGGAACCGAGCAAAGAACCCAGTCCAATACAATATAAAAAAATACTAACAATTAAAAACATGTTTTATTTTCCTATATTCAAACACAGTGTCACTGTTTCAACTGTGTAATGTTAAATATACTTGTTAAATAATACCTATGCATTGTTATTAAGGAATACTTAGACCTACCCAGCTACCATATTTTAATCGGTTGGTTATTATGGTGGTACTTGGAGAGCCAAGTGTTTTCTTAGGTGGTACTTGGTGAAAAAAGTTTGAGAATCACTGTCATACACCATATAAGTCTATAATAAATGCAAGTTAACACTCTTGCTCAAGCTGTAATACAATTTCTAACACGCACGAGAACATACAAACCCTTTATTCATTGAATCAATAACACTGAAATTTCACGACATAGTGAATTTGCAAACAGCTAAAATTATCCACAAAACACACTACAATCTGCTACCCTATAATACACAAAAATTCTTCTCAACAAAAGACGAGAAATATAATCTTAGAGAAAAATGTTATTTAAAACATTTGTACGCACACATGTACAACAATTAAGACCTTCAGTAAATCAGTATGTGGAATTAAATTATGGAATGGATTAAGCAAAGAAATAAAAAAAATTGTAATACAATGATCCAGTTCAAGAAACTCTTCAAACTTAAAGTGTTTACAAAGTACAAAGAAGAAGAACCATGATAAACATTATGTATTTATTACATCCATCCATTGATTTTTCTAGATAATCTTACTAATCTCACCATATGAAACATGATTTACTTCACAAATTATCATTTATTTATTTTTATGATTACATATGGAGTTTATTGTGAATAAATTGAGAAACAATAAGTGAACAAACGTTTTAGTTTTAGCAACTGCTATGTAAAGGAAAATGGGTAGGATTAAATAAATTTTGTTTCATCCTACTCCTTTCCAAACATGTTGAATAGAGAAACTGGAAATTGTGATGTATCATGTTGTATGCTTGCATGTTCGAAATAAACTCAAACTCAACTCAACTGTAGACAACTGTGACCTGTGTGCACCAAAACAAAGTGGCCATTTGGCTACTAATCAGAAAGTATCAGAACTCTGGTGAGATACAGCACTACATTTGGTACAGACAGAAATTGATACGAGTGTTTTCTGTTCAAACTTAGCGTTAACGTTTCAACGACAGTCTTGGCATCATACAGTACCTTGCGTCCATCTGCGGAAGATGGATGGCGAAACTCCTCCACTCGGTGGTCTTCCCCACACCAGATCAAGAAGCTCCTTATTTAGCTCGGACATGGCCACTTTCACTGGGGGTAGATCCATGGCCACTCAATCAACAAGCCAAAGTCTGTTAGGGCTAAATTGCAGGCTCTTCGGGTCGGCTGACAGTCCACTTCCCTGAGCAGGTAGAGCCTGTGGCATTGGCCACAAGCTACCTGTCTGAAACAAGGTACGTCTTCCTCTCTGGTCTGGCAGGACACTGGCTGGTACGAGGGATGACATCAATGTGGCGCCTTTAGCCTGTCAGGGGATAGGAGGAGTACATATGTTAGGCAAGAACATACCTGCCTGTGAATGGTATGTACACACAGTCTGCTCAGTGGCCTTGTGGTTAGAGTGTCCGCCCTGAGATCAGAGTTTCAAACTCGGCTGAGTCCTAACAAAGACTATAAAAAAGGGACCAATTACCTCCCTGCTTGGCACTCAGCATCAAGGTTTGGAACTGGGGGTTAAATCACAAAAAATGATTCCCGAGCGCGGCCACCACTGCTACTCACTGCTCCCCTTACCTCCCAGGGGGTGAACAAAGGGATGGGTCAAAGGCAGAGGGTAATTACACCACACCTAATGTGTGTGACAATGCTACTTTAACATTAAACTATGAACAATCATGGATATTAAAGATGGACACATCAGAAGGTAAAAGGCTAACAGCTAATTGCTGCAAGGAATGAATAACGATACAAGTGACGATAGCTGACAGCAATGATACGATTTTGTGACTACTTTGTTTCGTGGTATGAATTCGACGTATTATACAATTTAAACCTGGATGTGCTTGATAGGTAATGCTAACGTAGATTAGCATTAGCACCACTACAGCTAACCTCCCGAGTGCTTGGAAATGATATTTCCCATGACATTACATGCATGAGAACAGGGTTTCGTATTATATGTCCGTTGCAATAAGACAATAATGCAACATTACCTGAAATACTAATTCGAGGTTCCGTATTGAACGCGCGATGTCATTAATATTGTTAGCGACGCCTCTTGTGTCATTTGTATTTACAAGGGAGGCAGGGCAGCCTCTGTGTGACACTAACGCGCTTGTTCATTGGTTAAAATCCAGGACGTCAAGGGTACGTTCTTGATACGTAAAGCCATTGGTCCACACGTCTTTCAATCAAAAGAAATCCCGCCCCTAGCGAAGCCTCACTCTGCACATTGCATCCCGCGTAATATTTTGGGTAATTAATTATTACAAAATATTAGGGTTGGCATTGGGTGTTTTTTTTTACATTGTATAATCTGAGTACAAAAAAACTTAAAAACACAACGGTTTATTTTGAGTGTTTAATATGTTCTTTTATTACGGGTTAAATGGCCACTGCACTTCCCGTAGTTTCCAAGTGAGAATCTTGGTTCACGCATGCGCATCATGTCCCCTCCCTCAGAAAGTATATCCATGTGTTTCTGAGGCTTGACTTGGTACAATATTTTACTTGTGGAAATAGAAAGTGCCGTTTTTTCAATATGGGAGGACAAGCTAAGGGTAAAAAGAAAGGCAAACCACGGAGGAAAGAGAGCCGTACCGGCAAGGGTAAGCAGAGTTTGCTGTGATATCAACTTGTCAAGTCAGACACGGCAATGCTAGTTTTTTGTTTGTCATCAAAAGTCATTACATTAAAGTAAACATGAGTGGAAATGGTGGCTAACCTGTCATTGCATTTAGATCCCGGAATTGTGGCACTATCAGCGCAGGAGAGGATGCAAGTGAGAATGCATATGAAGGCAAAGAAGAAAACTGCTGCCAAGTACTCTATTGAGCAACTCCTAGAAAAGGTATAGATATACAAGCCCCGTTTCCATATGAGTTGGGAAATTGTGTTAGATGTAAATATAAACGGAATGCAATGATGTGCAAATCCTTTTCAATCCATATTCAATTTAATGCACTATAAAAACAAGATATTTTATGTTCAAACTCATAAGCTCTGTTTTTTTTTTTTGCAAATAATAATTAACTTAGAATTTCGTGGCTGCAACACGTCCCAAAGTAGTTGGGAAAGGGCATGTTCACCACTGTGTTACATTACCTTTTATTTTAACAACACTCAATAAACGTTTGGGAACTAAGGAAACTAATCGTTGAAGCTTTGAAAATGGGATTCTTTCCCATTCTTGTTTTATGTAGAGCTTCAGTCGTTCAACAGTCTGGGGTCTTGTTGTCGTATTTTACGCTTCATAATGCGCCACACATTTTCGACAGGAGAAATTTCTGGACTGCAGGCGGGCCAGGAAAGTACCCGCACTCTTTTACTACGAAGCCACTCTGTTTTAACACGTAGCTTGGCATTGTTTCGCTGAAATAAGCAGGGGCGTCTATGATAACGTTGCTTGGATGACAACATATTTGGCTCCAAAACCTGTATGGACCATTCAGCATTAATGGTGCCTTCACAGATGTGTAAGTTACCCATGCTTTGGGCACTAATACACCCCCATACCATCACAGAGGCTGGCTTTTGAACTTTGCGCCTATAACAATCCGGAGTTTATTTTCCTCTTTGTTCCAAAGGAAACCAAGTCCACAGTTTTCAAATATAATTTGAAATGTGGACTTGTCAGACCACAGAACACTTTTCCACTTTGCATCAGTCCATCTTAGATGAGCTCGGGCCCAGCAAAACCGGCAGCATTTCTTTGTGTTGATAAATGGCCTTCGCTTTGCATAGTAGAGTTTTAACTTGCATTTATAGATATAGCGACCAACTGTAGTTACTGACAGTGGTTTTAGGAATTGTTCCTGAGCCCATGTGGTGATATCCTTTACATTGATGTCGGTTTTTGATGCAGTACCACCTGAGGGATCAAAGGTCCGTAATATCATCGCTTATGTGCAGTGATTTCTCCACATTCTCTGAACCTTTTGATGATTTTACGGACCGTAGATGGTAAAATCCCTAAATTCCTTGCAATAGCTTGTTGAGAAATGTTGTTCTAAAACTGTTCGACAATTTGCTTACAAAGTGGTGACCCTCGCCCAATCCTTGTTTGTGAATTACTTAGCATTTAATGGAAGCTGCTTTTATACCCAGTCATGGCACCCACTTGTTCCCAATTAGCCTGCACACCTGTGGGATGTTCCAAATAAGTGTTTGATGAGCATTCCTCAACTTTATCAGTATTTATTGCCACCTTTCCCAACTTCTTTGTCACGTCTTGCTGGCATCAAATTCTAAAGTTAATGATTATTTACAAAAAAAAAAAAGTTTATCAGTTTGAACATCAAATATCTTGTCTTTGTAGCTTATTCAACTTAATATGGGTTGAAAATGATTTGCAAATCATTGTATTCCGTTCATATTTACATCTCGCACATTTTCCCAACTCAAATGGAAACGGGGTTTGTATATATAGCTATAACGTCCTTTTTTTCATGTCAACCTTATCATGCTGCTTTCTGTTGCACAGACAGAAGAATGCATGGACAGCTTTGACTTTGAGATGGCTGGACTGTACTGTCAACGTGCCTTGGACCTGGAGTCCGCCAACCTGCAGGCTCTTGAAATGCTGGGACACATCTCCTCTGAGCTTGGAGACACACTGAAAGCTAAGGGGATATCCTTTATCTGTTGTTGTCGCACATCATACCTTGTCGTAACTCGTGCTCCTTAACTAACTAACGCTTTTCTGCGTGCTGTGGAGCTGAGCCCTGATACAGGCCACAGTAAGTACATGTACCTGGGGCAGAGCCACACTGGCCAGGAGGCTGTAGATTTCTACACCAAAGGAATACAAGTCCTGCTCTCTGCACTGGACAAACAAGCACAAACCACTGTGAGTTCCTACTGATTTAAATTTAAGTGCAAGTGCATTATTCTCTATTCTCACAAGGTGGTGCTGTTGATTTTCTAAAGCATCAATGGAGTGACTGTTTCTGTGTTTTTTTTAAGAATGTGACATCAAGGGTAGTCACCATATTATAAAGAAATAATGTGCAACATTTCTAATGGAAGGCACAAATGGTGGCAATTATTTTGGTCAGGTGCATGCCATGTTGCTGCACAGCCTAATAAAGGCATGTTTTCCTTAATATAAATCATCCATTTCATCTCACATGGCACCGTTATATTGAAGGTATATATATCTAAAGCTGCATGTACACTACTTGAAAACATCAGATATACAGTACAGGCCAAAAGTTTGGACACACCTCATTCAATGTGTTTTCTTTATTTTCATGACTATTTACATTGTAGATTGTCACTGAAAGCATCAAAACTATGAATTGACACATGTGGAGTTATATGCTTAACAAAAAAGGGTGAAATAACTGAAAAAATGTTTTATATTCTAGCTTCTTCAAAGTAGCCACCCTTTGTTTCGATTACTGCTTTGCACAGTCTTGGCATTCTCTCATTGAGCTTCAAGAGGTAGTCACCTGAAAGGGTTTCACTTCACAGGTGTCATAGTTTTGATGCCTTCAGTGACAATCTACTAAGTAAATAGTCATGAAAATAAAGAAAACACATTGAAATGAGAAGGTGTGTCCAAACTTTTGGCCTGTACTGTGTAAAAAAAGATAAAGTGTGGTATGTCATCATTTGCTTTGTATAAACTTTATGGGTTTAGCTCTTGCAATACATTACTCCAGCATTAGGTGATTTACATTAAGGCTGACGAACATTCAACACAGTGATTAAAGGGGTGTCAAACTCATTTTAGATTGGGGGCCACGTGAAAAAAAATACTGCCAGCTGGTAAAATAGCGGCACAATAACTTAAAAATAAAGACAACTTTAGTTTTTCTTTGTTTAAAAACAGAACCAGTACATTCTGAAAATGTACAAATCATAATCTTGTTGTTTTTTTAATAGCATTCCATCTTTATTTGTTGTTATTTATACTTTCTGAATAAATTGTGTGATAATGTTCATCAGTCAACTCAATAGTGTTAATTTTCAACCTATCAGTATAAAAAAATTAAATCAATTTACAGGATGTTATTTATGTAATTTGCTAATTTTCCTCGATCGGTGCACTACCGTGGTTTATTTTGATTTTTTTTTTTACATATGTAGCATTATCTACAAAGATACGAATAATTGCTATTGCGACATCTACTGGACACATATAGAACAGTAGTTTCTTTCATTCAAAAATGTCGGCTCATTTTTATACTTAGCAAACTCATCCCGCGGGTCGGATAAAACCTGATTTCCCGCGCACCGTATGTTTGACACCCCTGCTAAAATGTTGCAATCATTGTAAACAGTCACTCATGCACTGTATTATTGATGCATTAAACAACGATGATACATACTGAGATACAAAACATTTTAGGAAATAGTTATACAAAATACATGTTTGGGTACACATCATTATATAACCCAGTTTCCCACAGGACTGCCATCCCTCTGTGGTGGTGAACAACGTTCCCTCTAAGGTGCGCGCCTGTGCAATTGCACACTGCTCACGGCAAATCTAGGCCGCGCACAAAATCGGATAAAAAGATAGGCGCATAACAGTGTGCACGTCTGCCGTCGCTCACATTACGCGCCACTGAATGCTCAAGGAGTTTTGGCGTTTGCTCACACATGAAAAATTGGAGGGAAAATTGGTGGGGATTAGAGTTTTTTCATTCTTTGTCAGGAGGTAGTCCTGGGCAGATAATTGAGCAAGTTATTTTGCCGATTTTGTTGGAAAGTGATAGCGACAAAAAAAGGCAGCACTACGTGGATCCCAACTTAAACAAGTTGAAAAACTTAATCAGGTGTTACCATTTAGTGGTCAATTGTACGGACTATGTACTGTACTGTGCAATCTACTAATAAAAGTTTCAATCAATCAATCAAACTAATAACTCAACCCAGTTTTTACAACTGGGGAAAAACTGCACTTCAAGGTGTTCAATATATATTGAAGTTACATTTTCGATAACAGTATTTTATTTTTGTTTACTTATGATAATTCAACACTTTTGACCTTTCAATTACAATGGTACAAAAATCCCAAAGAGAAATACAGGTTTATTTCGTTTGAGAGGGATACTTGCAATATTATTATTATTGTTAATTTATTATTACATCAGTGTTGAATTTGGTCTCAACAATAATGCTGACAATAATATTTGGGGCAATACGCTGTCCAGCAAAATTTGATATTGGAAAAGGCCGACCAGGAGGTTGTATAATTTGTTGAGGTTTGTTTGTCCGTTAATTAGAAACATAATGAAACTGTGAGTTAATGTCCAAAATGGGATAAGGAATTGGTGATTAGGGTTTAGGGCTGATCCAGATAATCTCTGCTATGTTACTTTAAATTTACATTATGTGCCTCAACTTCTCAGTGTCCGTATCCCAGCAGCCCTGGAACCACTCACAGACACGTAGAGAGTGGATGACTGACAAGAGGGTGCGCTTTGTTTATTGTATTCTGCATTACATAATTCAGAAAGGTTTGTGCAGACTTTGATTACAATTTCAGGAAATATCAGAAATGAAATAAGGAACAATTCATTACAATTTTGGCGTGATCCGGATCACTGTCTATTGAATATTTTGTAAAAGGATTTTTTACTATTGGGAAATGGGGCCTGGCCGAGCTCTGCGCTCTCCAAATGCTATTCTAGTTTTCATAATTGGCCATTGCGAGCAAAAATCATTAACAGCAAAATAAAAATGTTCAGAAATGTTTTTGGACTTTCTTATGTTGCTTTTTTTGAATGGAGTGGGGTGAAAGGCTTTTAGCACCTATTTCTCATTAAGATTATGGATATATATATATTTTGTGAAAGACAATCTTAAGGGGTCTGAATACTCGTGTATAGCAACAATGACGCTAAATTAACAAGTTGCTATGTTTTGTTCTCTGGCAGACCAGTAACATATGAGGTGTGTTGAGAAGCAGTGTCATGGTTATGATGCCATCTACTTTTTTAAATGTTTATGAGACATGTCAAAAAAGTATCATCTAATCTAATCAGTTGTGGTGGTTCATACTTACCGTATTTTTCGGATTATAAATCACATTTTTTTTCATACTCCAGAGCGATTTATGTGTGAAATTATTAACACATTCGCGGAAGAGACGAAGAAAATGTCAGCAATCGTCACACACACGTCAACCAAAAAGAATTCGGCGAGGGAGGGTCATGGCAGAAGTGCATTGTGGGTCATGGGATGCTAACTGTTTTATGCTATATGCTACTGCCGTAGCTATTAAAATAGATAATTTCTACGTTGGCGGTAACTTATAAAAACGGAGACGGGCTGAAAGAAAATAACACCAAAAAGGAAGCTGGACGTAGTGAAATATGCAGCAGAAAACGACAAGAGCAAGCGGCGCATACCTTTTGGAGTTGGCAGAGTTGTTTAGAAGCGACGTCGAGAAAGAAGATTTCATCTGATTTATCGATTAGGAGTGACAGATTGTTTGGTAAAGATATAGTACGTTCTTTATGTTATAGTTATTTGAATGACTCTTACCATAATATGTTACATTAACATACCAGGCACGTTCTCCGTTGGTTATTTATGCGTCATATAACGTACACTTATTCAGCCTGTTGTTCACTATTCTTTATTTATTTTAAATTGCCTTTCTAATGTCTATTCTTGGTGTTGGATTTTATCAAATAAATTTCTCCCAAAAATGCGACTTAAATTCCAGTGCGACGTATATGTGTTTTTTTCCTTCTTTATTATGCATTTTCGGCCGGTGCGACGTATACTCCGGAGCGATTTATAATCCGAAAAATATGGTATGTACAGTACAGTATGTAATAATGATAATGTATTTATGACAAAGACTATTATAAATATTTTTAAATAGGTATACATTTGCTTTTGCTTGTAAAAGGGTAGTACTTGGGTCAAGTAAGAAACCATAACATTTTGATGAGGCTCTGAATAGAGTTGGAGATTGAGGAATGGTTTTCCATGGTCCGAATTGCATCACCCTCCTGTTTGTCATCTCCCAAAAAACAGGAATTATCCCTTTAACTTACTGATAGACAAACATTGATGACATGATCAACATGTTGTAGTTACTGTTGAGAGGTAATACTGTGCATGGTTATTAGGGATAGCTCAATAACACTTCTCCTTGTCTGATACCAATACTGCAACATTGCATATCGACCGATACCAATCCAATCCCGATATCTACCTTTGTTTCTTCATTTCTTGTTATAGTTACATATTTTTAATGTATGCATATATTTTGCTCAGTATAGGCTCCTAGAAACCTGTTAAGTCTGTGTATATTGCTGTTTCAGCATGCCTCATGTGATAGTGATTGGCCCCCAACACGATGGTTGTGGATTTGTTCCTCAGTACCCCTGTGACGAAGTTAAAGTCTCCTTGAGCAAAATACTGAACCCGCAGTTTTTCGTGATAATGCGTCATCAAGAATGTGGTAATAGTGTCAACGCATTTTGAGTACCTTGAAGGTAGAAAAGCGACTAGTACAATCCCATTTGTGACTTTTTCTTTTGTTAAACTCTAGATGCATGTATCTTTTAAAAGCATTTTTGATTGATCACCACACTCATAAAAAATCAAATCAAACTTTACTTATAAAGTGGTTTGCCCACTTAAAATAAATGCAACACAAACTGCTTTACAGACTTAAAAACAATGCTAGGATGAGCCACCTCCACCATCCATCATCAGTCACAGGCTCTCACAAGCTCACACACACACACACACACACATATCAATAAATGCATCTAAAGATGAACTAGGAAAAACATATAGATCCTGATGCTGACACAAATCCCTTTTGGGGAACGCTGGAAAGTAGAACTAATAAAACATGTACAGTGTTGGAATATTGTCTCTAAACTGTCTCACCGCATAACGCACATTGTCTAATAATGTCCAATGTTATCCTCGCCTGCCGAGGTAGTTAAGGAGAATCGTTTGAAAAATTACAAGCGATTCCAAAGAATTAAAACACAGGGAACTGGTTCTGACTCAGAACCGGTTTTCAATTCCCATTCATAGTAAGAACAATGATTAGGAATAAAGGATATAATATGGGTAAAAAATATGAAGATATAAATATATGTACAGTGTATATAAATATATAATAAATAAAAATAGCATAAATAACACAAATAAATAGTAAAGTTTAAATGACTTCAAGCAAAATTAAAACATATTAAAAGTGAGTTATTATGCAAAAACAACTTTTCTTACCTGTTGGTACTTCTTTTTGTGTATTTGGCATTTGCTTTGGTCCCCAACAATTGATATCAAACCTTAGTGGCATGGCGCAGATATCTATAAAACAATCTCGCCTTCCTCCAAACGAATGGTTTGAAATTTGGCCAATTTATGACATTTTTCCCTTTGGTGACGTCATCTGATATCCCCATGTATGGTAACGTTTTACCTGAAGAGCCTTGCGCGTGTTTGCCATTGTATTTTAACATTTTAGTCAAGAAGTTCCTTCTTTATCTTTATCCTTTTGTTGTGGAGCAGAGTGGCTCATACGTGACATGCATCCACCACTGTTGCCATTTCTAATACAAAATAGCGTATAGTTTGAGCTTAATATGTCAGTAGACTATAGGGAAGCACTATAAACAACAACTTGGCTGATGTAGTCGAAGTGGAGACACGTTAACAAGACCACCCACAAAATGGGGCATCCTGAAAAAACGGTCAGAAAGCGGTTTGGTGATGGTCTGTAAAACGTAATTTAACCAAATTGTTGACTTAAGAACCACATTACATTTTCTGTAGACCACAATGAAGTGTTTTAAATGTCAAAAAATAATGTTAATATGACCCCTTTAAATAAAAGCCAAATCAAAAAGGTGGGTCTTAAGCCTGCTTTAAAAACATGAACATTTTCTGCAGCTTCGAGGTCCTCCTGCAAGCTGTTTGGAGGCCATAATAGTGGAAAGATGCCCTCCCATAAGTCTGTGTCCGGACTATTTGAATAATTAGGAGACTAGTGCCGGAGGATCCCATGGTCCATGAGGGTTCGTAGGTTAAAAGCAAATTGGAAAGATAAGAAGACCCAATACCATAAAAGCATGTATAAACCATAAGAAGAAAAATCCTAAAAAAAACAAGGAGCCAATGCAGTCATTATAACACCTGTGTGATGTGGGCCCGCCTTCTGGTCTTTGTCCGGATATGTGCAGCAGAATTTTGAAGTATTTGGAGGGATGCACTATTTTTTTAGGAAGACCGAAAAGCAGAGCATTGCAATCATCTGCACGACTAGTAATACAGTTTGATGATAATAAAAGCATGCATTTTGCATCTCTGTGTTGCCCTGAGAGTGAATAGGGCAAACTCTGGCCATATTCTTAAAATTATAAAAGAATATTCATGTTATATTTGTGTTATGTGCTGAGATTCGGAAAAAATGCCCATACTTTTCACTCATAGTAATAATGTACAGTGGGAACCAATAGATGCTCTCCGTAGACACTCGCAATTCTAAAAATAAACGTAGTCAGTTCAACATGAGGGGCAGATTGTTTTTCATAAAAATTCAGGCTCCTCAACTGTCAGTCGGTTCTTCTTTCCATGGATAATATTTGAGGCTCTCACTTTTTACACTTACTGAATGTTCACAAAAAAATCTACCAATATGGCAGTAGATTGAATGACTCTTGCCCAGGCTCAGCTTTCTTAGCACTAGTTGACTGTAATAACTCTGCATGGGTTTGCAAATGTTTGATCACATTTGTGGTGTTGTAATGTCTAATTTTGCTCCCGCCAATGAGACACTCGCACCGCAGAAGTTACAGTTTGTCTTTTCTCTTTTTTGCATGTAAAGTAACACCACACAGCTAACATCACATCAACTTTTGGGTTGCACAAATAATCGATTATAAATTGTAACTGAATTATCTAATTAGGACTATGTTTAAAAAATAAAATAAAATGTCAAATCAAATTTCCACTCAATCATGTCTGGCACCTCCAGGCTGTAGAGTAGACTCCTCCTTCCTTTGAATTGTCTCGATAGATATATAGCGCTCCCCACACACGCCTGTGTTACCAATATACTATATATTTTTTTGCGGTAGTAAATGAAAAAGAGGAATGTGTCTTGTGTCATGCATTTATCCGGTACTCCCATAAAAGTGGTCACAAAAGATGGGAGTATTTGCAACGTGAGGGAGAGCAGAGATATGCCCCCACAAGCCTAGTGTGTATGCATTAACGCCGCCGTGCATAGCATACAAAAACATCCTCCAGAAGCGTAAAACCCAACCAGTGTGAGAAAGACAGAGTTTAGAGACAATATTCTATCATGTGGTGACAGTTTGCCTCTTTCGTAAAATAAGTAAACCCGGGGGAATTTCAAATGAAATGCACTAAAAAAAACATTAAAAGATGAAACAAAAAGCAAAAATACATGGGATTAGAAGAAAAGATTAAACGTTGATACTAATAACAAAGGCACAAAAACTTGTCATTAAATATGTTGTATTTTGTAGCCCCCCCCCCAAAAAATAATTATCGAAAACCGGTTTTCAGTGAAAAAAATCAGATTATTGTTTTTGGCCAAAATCATGCAGGCCTACAGCGCTTAATTAATTGACACTTGTCTCTATGTGTTTGAAAACTACTGTGCTATAATGCTTTTCGTATTGAATCCAGTACATTTAGATAGTATCAGACCCATAACTATACTGAGTCCATGGTCATTAAACCATTGGTTCAACAAATACATCTTTTCCACATTGCTGTGTATCTAAAAATAATTTTTTTTTTCAGGCCCAGGCTGAAGCTGCAGCACCTGCCGGTGAGGACCCTGAACGCCCGACAAGGAAGGATGCGAGCGTGGCGTACTGCTCCGTTGCAGAGATTTACCTGACGGATCTCTGGTAATTGAGAACATAGTTTGACTCGTGACATATTTGATGTCTCAGCTTTGTTTAATGAGTTGTCTCGGTGTGCAGCATGGAGGAGGGAGCCGCTGACAAGTGCAAAGAGTTAATTGAGAGAGCGTTACAGTATCACCCTGACAACCCTGAAGCCCTACAGCTCATGGCCAGCTACCTGTTCAGTACAGAGAAAAATAAGGTCAGCGCACACACACACACACACACACACACACACACACACACACACACCCATGTACACACATACACAAATATATTTGAAATTAATTAGCACCACATTAAAGCAGGAATATGCTGAGCTAATTATTCTTAGCCAATTGAATTGTATGCCATCAATCAGCGGATGGCCATGTCGATAGGAATGATAATTATCAGGCAGATCTTTGAGGTTACGCAATTATCCGATAATGAGATAGTTAACCATGGAAACTAATGAAAAAAAATGTTCCTGAAATGTTGAGTTTTTGTGTTTCCTCTGTTGAAAAGAGAAAACTGGAAATTGTGCTGTCTCATGTTGGATGCTTGCATGTTCGAAATAAACTCACTCAACTCAACTTTACTGTTGTTTATCGCATCATTCAATATGTAACCCATGAAGCCAGCATCTGCACTCTAAATTTCAATTCCCCTGTTGAATTGTTCAAAAATACATTATTTCAGGAGCGAGGTGAAGCCATCGCACATAGAGTGAAAAGTCATGTAATCCTTAATATGTGGTCTTTTCAAGGTTTCACAAACCTGTATCCCTTTGTACACCTTTTCATTTTTAAACTTTAAATTTTACATATAATAAGTAATAAGAGGAAAACTTGATGTACCGTACAAGTAAACACACATCACAATAGTATAATGTTATAATTTAATTATCTGGTCTCTTGTCATAAAAGTTAGCACCTAAATGAAAGACGGTTATAAAAACGGCGACATGTGTGGGCGCCTGTAGAAGACGGTGCTCTACTTAAGTTAAAGTACCAATGATTGTCACACACAAACTAGGTGTGGTGAGATTTGTCCTAAGGATTTGACCCATCCCCTTGTTCACCCCCTGGGAGGTGAGGGGAGCAGTCAATGAACACCTTGCAACAATGACTTTAATTGAAACGGAATATAATTAGTTGTCTGTCTATCTGTGTTGGCCCTGTGATGAGGTGGCGACTTTTCCAGGGTGTACCCCGCCTTCTGCCCGATTGTAGCTGAGATAAGCGCCAGCGCCCCCCGCGACCCCAAAAGGGAATAAGCGGTAGAAAATGGATGGATGGATATAACACCATAACAATTACCATAACAGGGTCTTCTTTGTTGTAAATAAAGATATCAAAGTTCAGATCATAGATGGGCCAGACTAGCAATTTCTTGTGAGCCTTTTTTATGTGTGAATTTTGTCTCAATAATTTTGCCCATAATGTGTAAGTCGTTGAATTAAACCTGTTGCAAATGGTTTCTTATGTCTCTACAGCACTTTGACCAACTGGGGGTTATTTTTAAACATGATATATAAATAAATAAACTGAACTTAACTGAAATAATAGTTTCTTAACTATAGGGGGCAGGCTGGTTCCAGACATTTGTCAGGATCCCACATCCAGCAACCACAAATCTAATGGCACTCCTCTATACACTATAGTTAAAACTAACCCATCAATTTTTCATTCTATTAATAACTTTTATTTGAGCAATTAAAAACAAAAATGTTAATCATCGTACATTTTAATACGTCAATATTAAGTGCATATCTGCACCTATTTTTAATGACCCATTTCGCTTTCAGGAAGGCAAAGAATACTTGTTGAAGAGTGTCCGACTGTGGTTGCCCACCCACGAACGTACCGCAGCTTCCGCCAGCCTCGGAGAAGATGTGCAGGTGAGTTGGATGCAGGCTTGGCGCCATTGCTAACATCAGCCGGCGCTGAGATGATTCACGTTTATATATAAAACACTTTGGACTAACAGGATTGTTACAGCGATGCTTTGCCGCCAGCACAAAAACAAGGACAACCTCAGAGATAAAAAAGTAGTAGAAGATATTTTTTCCAACCCATGAAATCTTTTGTGTGTTGTGCATGAAGAGGGCAAGTGAAGGTAACGTTGGACAACATATTTCAAAAGGAGTACAACTTCAACGAGTGTGATAAAGAGGTATCAAAAATAGAAGTCTTTCTTTTAATGTGACCTGAGTTTGCATACATAAATTAAGCAAATGAGCTACGATGATTGGATAAATCAGTGCTGGTTACAGCGTCGCCGTTGTGTCCCTTATCTTCCACAGCAGCTTGATCCCAACTGCGACCGCTGTCATGTTCCCTGTGATTAACAACCACGTGGCCACAGAACCCCCTGTACCTTGAAATTGGATCTTGCCATAATCGCGCAGCAACCATGCTTGTGTAAACACTCACCACATGATGTTGTCTTTTCCTTTCCCGTCTCACAGAACGAGATCCCACCGTACGAGTCTCGTATCGCCACGGCCAAGCTGCTCATCGAAGCAGAGGAATACGAGGTAAAAAGATGTGTGCTGAGCTCAAACATGAGGCTCTTTGCCGTCGCCCTTTTTGGGTTTCATTGCAGGAGTGTGACCGAGCGCTTTTGCTTTCTCGTGAATAGCTTGGAAGGTGAGAAGGTCATGGCTGATCTTTATCCCCTCCAGAATCTGTGTCAATAATTTAAGGCTGATATTTGGAGAATAAGGCAAGGCTATATGGCTGCCTGAGGAGAGAAAGGACACACAAAGAAAATATGGCATTCAGCAAAGCCTATCCTCCAAGGTGGAAAAAAACAAAACTAAATACTGTCTGATTGCCAGGATGTGATAATGTACTGGAGAAAGGTAGAGATGCAAATTAGAAACATGGTTTATCCACAGCACTGGGTCTAGTAAACCAGGAGTTCTTAACTTTTTTGACCTCAGGGCTCAATTTTTCCACTCCGAAGGGGCCAAGGACCCACTCAAACATTAATGGATTAGTAATCTACTCATGATATTAATTATATTCAATAATTATATCTAGCCTACTTACAGTTTAACAGAATAAACCTAGTCAAAGGATATTAAAGTATTTGTTTATCACAAAGACTATCAAGGTTTAGACTGATTTACAAAAATAAATACCAATCAAATTTACTGCAAATGAAAAGACTCATAAAAATAGATGAACAATTAAATAAATTGCAATTACACCCTGCTAAAACAAATACATTCTAACTAAATTATTAAATTATGAATGTGTTTCTTAACTAAACTGTCAATAAAATGTAAGTGCAAATGAAAATACAGCGTCATCACTTTAGTCATATTTTTTTGCGCTTAAAGTTCTCCGTGACTTTTTAACCCTTTAGCTGTGTTTGATATTATAAGTACTGCCACAAGTGGTGTAAGAGTTTATTACAACTGAGTACCACTGTGGCCGTTTCGGACCACACCTGAGAAACATGTTTTCTAGCGGCCCTCCAATGGTGCTCGTGGCCCAACAGGAGGCCCCAGCCCTATGGTTAAGAAACACTGTAGTAAACCACTCTGTCTCTCAGCAGACTGTCTTTATCTTTTTTGGACAATACACATTTTACAGTCCTGAATGGAAATCCGAGTATTTATGTATAATCTGGCCAGAGGTATACTGTAATGCTCTTCTCACCACCTATAGTAGGATGTACAACTGGACTTTGACTTAAATTAGTGGGATAAAATACATCTTTGATGGCCAAAATGTGTGACATTATGCAAAACCTTTGGTCAATCAGTAAAGATAAACCTGTCTGCATGTATTGCATTTTTCTTGGCTTTCATTTGCTAAATTAAGCTTAGAAAGAAAATTTAAAAAAAGGTGAAGACTATATCAGGGAAATTACTCTACTGTATATGAAGTGGACACATGCTGTACTGTAAGTAATAATAAAACAGTGGAACCTCTAAGGTCAAACAATGATTGTACTGTAGTTCTAGACTCAAAACAAGTTTTCCACTCAAATAATATAAGTTAAATTTCAAATTAATTACAATTGTATTTGTATGGCTCATTCAAAACAATCCCTGGTAACGAAAGTGTTGTTCAGCAATAAAATCAAATTAAATATAATGAATGATAGTGTCAAAAAATAAAATTTATGACAGCCCAATGACGAAATATTATACATGTGCAGAGAAACAAACCTGCACAGACTTCCTGCATCTGATGGCATAAGTATGCCTAATTGTTAATCTGCTCAGGTGTGCCTCCTTGTACTGCCACTCTCCAAAAATCTAGGGGTTTGGCAGAAGAGAAAATTAAAGAGGAATTATCCTAAATAAATGCAGTGATATTCAATACTAAAAAATTTTACCAAATAACACAATGGGACAAAATCCAAAAGTACAATTTAACACCCTAACCGATTTTTACACTTCCATGACTGTTTAGACAGTTTTATGATTTGTTAACAGTTAGACTCTCAAGTGGATTATTTCTGTTTCACCCTTATAATGTTATTAATTTTCTCTACCGACAGTAAAAAATAGCATATATCTATATCTTAACGAAAAAATAATGCCTTGTGTGTTGTTTGGAACAGTTGGTAAAGGCTATGTGCAGTAAAACTTTTCATGAACTCAACTCACCTTAATATGTGTTCCTAAATTTGTGTTCCACCTCTTCGATAAGGAGAGCAGTTATGATTTTGGTTTACAGCTTAAACAATTCAAAACAAAGGTTTTGGACATTGTTTTCTCGAAATGGATGCATTTGTGTAAATATGGCCAAGGCCAAGCATTATTGTGGGTGTCCTGCAAGTCATCTTTATCACTAAAGGGGCGGCATAGCGTAGTGGGTAGAGCGGCCGGCCAGAAACCTGAGGGTTGCAGGTTCGCTTTCCACCTATTGACATCCAAAAAATCGCTTCCGTTGTGTCCTAGAGCAGGACACTTCACCCTTGCCCCCGGTGTCGCTCACACTGGTGAATGAATGATGAATGAATGACAGGTGGTGGTCGGAGGGGCCGTAGGCGCAAACTGGCAGCCACGCTTCTGTCAGTCTACCCCAGGGCAGCTGTGGCTACTGATGTAGCTTACCACCACCAGGTGTGAATGAATGATGAGTCCCACTTCTCTGTGAGCGCTTTGAGTGTCTAGAAAAGCGCGATATAAATCTAAGTTATAGAAAGAAAAATCTAATCAGTGGGAGAGAATTCCTCTATTTTTCAAGTGTGTTTTATTAAAATATTTTTTGAGTGGTCCCTCATCGACATGTAAATAAATAAATGAATAAATGGGTTGTACTTGTATAGCGCTTTTCTACCTTCAAGGTACTCAAAGCGCTTTTACACTACTTCCACATTTACCCATTTACACACACATTCACACACTGATGGCGGGAGCTGCCATGCAAGGCGCTATCCAGCACCCATCAGGAGCAAGGGTGAAGTGTCTTGCTCAGGACACAACGGACGTGACGAGGTTTGTACTAGGTGGGGATTGAACCAGGGACCCTCGGGTTGCGCACGGCCACTCTTCCACTGCGCCACGCTGACATGAGTACATGTCTGTTATGATTTTGCTTTCTAGTTTCAATCACCCGCCTTATCTTGTCTTACACTGGCCAGTCCGTAATGTTTTGCCCTAACCTTAACCAATTGTGACTCGAACACCAACAAATCATCATGGATTTTCCCCGTATGTATCGACGTTCTCATTTATCCAGGTCATTGTATTTTCTCCATATTTTTTTTATCTGGATTCACAGTCCATTTTGTCTCTTTTTAGCCTTGAGCTTTCAAATAAGCTTCCTCGTTACATGGGTCTAAACCAAAGACTATAAACATGGGACCCATTACCTCCCTGCTTGGCACTCAGCATTAAGGGTTTGAATTGGGGGTTAAATCACCATAAATGATTTCCGGGCGCGGCACCGCTGCTGCCCACTGCTCCCCTCACCTCCCAGGGGGTGATCAAGGTTGATGGGTCAAATGCAGGGAATAATTTCGCCACATCTAGTATGTGTGTGGCAATCATTAGTACTTTACTTTACTTAAAAGTAGCTAAGCTACATGTTCAAAAAGTAGCAAAGCTACAGACAAGCTACCGGAAAATGTAGTTAAGCTACGTAGCTTAGCTACATGTAGCTTGCTACTGCTCATCACTGCTAATGAGTCATTGGCAATCAAAACAGACTTCTCACTTTTGGTGATTCATGCTTGGTAAAGCATCGAAATGAAGCTGCATGTCCTCTCATATTACTTTTGTCACAGCACACTTGCTCGGTTAATCATCCATCAATTCCTTACATTAATGACAATGATTTTTGCAGCTGAATGCTGTCTCTTCAGTGCTGAACTTCATCCTCATTAGTGTTTGAAGTCGTTCTCTGTGATTACCGCCGTGCTAACAGCAGTTCAGCTATTACCTGTTCTGATTCACTGATTAATTTGCCCTCTCTGTTGTCGTGTGGTTTATGGTTATTACGGGGAGTGATGGCGGTGGAAGTGGGAGGGCAGAGGATGAGCTGTCGGGTATCTCTGGGAAATGACAGCATCTCCGGTCCACAGTTTCTGACATGTCGTTTGTCTTCATCCGGCTGCCGGTGTCACCAGCTGCAGACACTTCATAAATAATAGCATCTGTGTGTTATGCTGCGCAGGAATGGATGCATTTATATGCATTTATACTTGTGTGCACGTGCTTGGGATGTTTGCTCTTCAGCTATTAAGAAGTTTGAATGAGAACAAAGGTGAAGGTGTTGCGGCTGAGACAGGAGTTAAAGTACAGTTAAATCAAGAGTGTCCTCGCCGCTTGACAAAAAAACAAAAGTTTACAACGGTCCAATTGGTCCAAAATTACCCACCCATCATGCCATACCCCACCGCCAATGTTGACATCAGCAAGCTGCTCACCCACACAACGCCCTGAACAGCGAACATTGGGATTTACCGTATTTCCTTGAAATGCTGCCGGGGCGCTAATTATTCTAAAACCTCTTCTCACTCCTGCGCTTACCAAAGGCAGGCGGTAAAAGTAAGCATGCACTAATTATTTTAAAACCTCTTCTCACTCCGGCACTTACCAAAGGCATGGAGTAAATATTTGAGTGTGATGTAAGGATACCATCAGGAAAGGCACATTCAATAAAAAAAAACGTTATGGTCTTACCTTTACTTATAAATATAGTCCATGCCAGTTCCTTCTGATCAAAAGCATCGATAACTTGTGTATATAAGTTTTCCTTATCTTTCTTCAGTTTTAAGTCTCGATGGAGATGTTCCTTTATTACCTCCTCCAGCACATATCACGCCACTCATTTCACTTCTTCTGCAGCCGAGTAGTCGCAAGAAGGACCTTAAATCTTACTGAATAGCTCTTAATCTTCTTCCCCTTATTTTCAGATTCAGAATCAGAAAAGTTTTTATTGCCCTTGTTTGAGAACGGGTTCACAAACTAGGAATTTTACTTGGCGCAATCGTGCAACATTAAAGACATATAACACAGAATAGAATAACATGAGCTGCAACTGAGCTATCAGATCCTTTTATTGTTCACGTGTCTGATGGATGGCCGAGGGGAAAAAACTGTTTAGATGGCGGGAGGTGTGGGTCTGGATGGACCGTAGTCTCCTGCCTGAGGGAAGAGGGGAGAATATTTTGTGTCCAGGGTGAGAAGAGTCAGCTGTGATCCAACCCACACGCCCCCTGATCCTGGAGGAGAACAGGTCCTGGAGGGGTGCAAGTTTGCAGCCAATCACCTTCTCAGCAGCACGTACCATGCGCTGCAATCGATGATTGTCCCAGACTGTGGCGCCGGGGAACCACACGGTGATGGAGGAGGTGAGGATGGACGCGATGGCTGAGTAGAACTGCACCAGCATCTCAGTCGGCACTTTTAGTTTTTTAAGTTGCCGCATGAAGTACATCCTCTGCTGGGCCTTGATGAGGGAGCTGATGGTCGGCTCCCACTTGAGGTCCTGGGTGATGGTGGTGCCCAGGAAACGGATGGAGTCCACAATGCAGACGGGGGTGGGAGAGTCAATCAGGGTGAGGGGGGATGGTGAGGCTGTGACTTTCCTGAAGTCCATGATCATCTCCACTGTTTTCTGGGCGTTCAGCTCCAGGTTTTTGAGGCTGCACCAGGACGCCAGCCGGTCCACCTCTCCTGTAGGCGGACTCGTCGCCATCCGAAATGAGCCCGATGCGAGTACTGTCTACCGCAAACTTTAGCAGCTTCACCGACTGGTGACTGGAGGTGCAGCAGTTTGTGTACAGGGAGAAGAGCCAGGGGGAAAGTACACAGCCCTGAGGAGTACCAGTGTTCGTGGTTCGACTGTCCGAGACAATCTTCCCCAGCCGCACATGCTGTCTTCTGTCCGTCAGGAAGTCATTGATCCACGATTTCAAATTACCGGTATTGAAATCAGCCTCCTCCATTTTGAAAATGATGACAGGGGAAGTGTCACTCGTGACGTCACGAGTTTGACCCGGCGGTAATACTAAGCATGCGCTAATTATTTTGCAATCGAGTTTGACCCGGCAGTAATTCAAGGCAGGCGCATACTATATGCCCGGCTGCAATTCAAAGACATACGGTATCAGTGAAGCAAACACATCTCTGAAGTGCCAGATGCCATTGAATGTGTGAGCTTTTGTCAACTCAAGTCGGTTACGACTACAAACTAGACCCTAGTCAACTTCATTATTCAACTTTATTGTCAATTCTTCTCATGTACAAGACATACAAGGAATCGAAATTACGTTTACAGCACTGTACCACACAAGAGCAGACAAACATTACAGGGAGACAGAACAGGACCGGTGACGGCTCAGCCAACTTCCGGCACCCTTTAAAGAGGTGGGAAACGGGTAAACTTTGCGGGGCCGTGCAGATGAGTAAAACAAATATTCAGTCTTAGGGAGGGGCTCCAGATTGAGGCCGGAGAAAAAAATTCAGTACTCATAACACACAAACAAGTTACAAATAATTCACAAGACTTGCAACAGAGGAGAGGGAGTGGGGGCTACAATGGCAGGCTGTTGCTTTTTAAGCGCTGCCCAGCCATCCATCACCCCTAAGGGATTCAAGCGCTGCTGAAAGTGGTGTGTGTGTGTGTGTGTCTCTGTCTGTCTTAGTCTTTGTGTGTCTGTTCCTCTTGTGTCTCTTGTGTCTGTGCATATGCCCATTGTCCAGGGTGTAGTGTCGTTGTGTCTATAGGCCTGGAGTTGCAGCAATAGTTGCGTCAGGGAAGCCAGTCTCCCCAGGACCTTTTTTCCTCTCCGAGAAGATTTAGTCAATTGAGTCGAGAGTCCAGCTAATCAATTTCATGTCTGGTGTTTAGATTTCGGAGGACAGCGCAGAGAAAGAGGCTCTTAAAAAGTGCAGACAGGACAAGACATGAGAGGAAGCAGGGAGAGACAGAGAGAGGAAAAATGTGACTGGCTCCACTAAGTGCCAAGCCAGAAAAAAAAAAAAAACAGTGAAGACATCGAGCATGCAGATAAGCTTCCCTAAGACGGTGTCTGACAGCGTGTGCCGAATTTATATGTTTATGCAAAACAATTGTTGCGGCAGAAAAAATCAGCATTACATTTAGATTTGGATTTCACAAGTTGGGTATTGCATTATTTAGTTTAATGTTTACTTTGTATGTTCTGGTCCGCTACTAGAAATCACAAACACTTCAGATTAAACTTGTGTTCGTATTCCCTTTGCACAGGTTTAGGTCAACAAAATATTACTACCTTCGAGTGGCGCAAAAGACTCCTTGTTCGGATTTTTTTATTTTTTTTTACCTGTTCATGAATCATATTGCCGTGTGAAGGCCAACTCGCTCTGATCTCCCATCTTTTGGCTGGCTGGTCAGCCACTTTGTGCTGTCAATCATTTTCATGTTGGCAAGACGGCATCTCCAGAAAGCCAATCAATGAGTTTGTGGGTGTTCTAAAGGTGCCAGCTTCTTCAGCCTGAGCTGTCATTTTCCCTCTGGTGCAAGCGTTTGACTTGTCTCCAGTTAATAACTTATTTTTGGTTGTTAAAGAGTGCATGGGACAAAAACTGCCTTCTGGGGAAAAAAATAATTTGGTGCCACAAGGGTGTGGCACCAAATTCGCCGCCCCTGGCTCGATTGTACATTCCTGCAGTCAGCATGCATATTGTGCCCTCCCTGAACACCTGCGACATCTGGTATTGCACGGTGTGATAAAACTGCACATTTTGGGGTGGCCTTTTATGTTGACCAATAATAATCCATCCATTCACCCATTTCTACTGTTTAATCAGTATCTTGATATGCTACACCTGTGAGATGGATGAATTATCTCGACAAAGGACAATTTACCAGAGTATGAAAACTGCAGTCAAAGAGAATAAGACCACTTTTCACAAATTATCTCTGTATTGTCACAGTTTGGAATGGTATTTTATTGTAACGTGTAAAATAAAGAGGTTTACTTGTTCATTGCTTTATTGCACCATCTGCCTCCATGAACCCAAAGTGTGTTGGGTGTTTTGTAAAATCTACCTGGGCTTTAAACACTCAAGAGCTATGAAAGCTTTAATTTTTTTAGATGGAATGCAACAACTTTGCAACAACCATACGAATGAGAAAATACGTATTTAATAGACCCCCACAGTGTGCTAGCCATGATCTCAATGACTTGTGAGAGAGATTCAATTGAAAGTATTATAAAAAAAACAGGAAAATACTTTCCATTGGTTAAAGTACAATCTAAACTGTTAGAACTAATACATTATTTTTCTATAACGAGAAGTTGCATGTGTGCAATTTTCCGGGTTATGTAATTTTTCAAACAAAAGCATTTGATTGGACTTTTTCTAAGATGTTCTCTCCTTTTGATTGCTAATTCAATGGGTTTGTTTACGCTCCGCAGGATGCTGTAGTAATGACCAACAAAACAATGTGATAATCGACTGAGTGGAGACAGCCTTTGTGCTGCTTCTCTTGGTTTTAGAATACTTTGGAGCACAACAAAAAGTAGATTATTTCTGTTTATTTAGTTCAATGTGTCCATTGTGTATAAAGCCAGACATAATCGTTCGATTTGTATTCTTTGCATTTATAGCATTTAACATTAAGATCCAACAAGAAAGTCACTTGGAGAACCTACCTCCCAGTAGTAAAAAAAAAAAAAATCAATGAATTGGGCAGAGTAGCAGCAACAGCTTCTTTCAAAGCCAATATTGACGTGTTTTTTCAGCATAAAGAAAGTAGCAGTATATTTATGCGTAAACATAATGTCTCTAAAGCCAACAAGTCAGTGTTATTTTCTGTTGTACTTTGGAATTGCAGGCACATGATTGGGATGTCATCAGACAAGGACAAACCATAACTTAAAGTTTAACTCATCCACAAGCACGCACTAAAGACAGTATTTTGAAACTCTTCTCCCTGTCCAGTTTTTTAGAACAAACGTAAGCATTTGCGTGTGGACAAGTGGCATATGAATTTTTAATTATTTGTTTGTGTGGACATGACTTAAAGGACCCACAGCATACAGTTGACTGAAAGATATCTTAATGTATTTTTTTTATTTTTGCAATATCAGTTAATTTTTGAGTACTTGGTGGATAACTAAGTGCACCTGGAATTCCCCCTTTGCATTGCCAGGTTCGAGTTGTTGCCCCCTCTTGGTTTGACGTCATATACAAAATTGGAACCCATTTCCCTGCATAGACGGTGTTGATGAAGGCATGTGTTTTGTTGCCCTTGTTCATGAATACTTAAAAACTGATATGGATATCGAGCAAAGAGGAAATAGTCATTTTCAGACCTCCTTGCTCTTCCATCTCCTCTTCCATAGAGATTATAGCCTGTGTTTCCCCATGTTCTTTCAGCATTTCCTCGAACATCTTGAGGAAAACACCAATATAAAAGGAGACAAAATAAAATACTGGTAAATTATTTTCTTTTTGTTTTGTTTTTGGGCACCAGGTCTGCTCTTTTTTTCTGTGTTTTTCCGCAGGTTCTGACTCAGTCTTTCTCCCCCCCGAGGGTGCTACTGATTTTCCGTATTTCATGGGTTCTAGTCTATCCAAAATCTGACCAAAACCTTTCTTCTTCGAAGTCAGAATCCTTAAAGTGATTGCTGTAAATTATACTCTCTGAGTCCATCCCATTTTGTGCGAGTCAATTTGACTGGAGAGGTCCATACTTTCCTCTTATTGCCATAATTTGGAAATGTATGCAGTCTGACCTTCTTTAGTTGTACAGTTCTGCTACTACCTGTAACAATGCATCTGGCAGACATATTTGGTCATTCGTTCAAATTCTGCACAAAAAAACACATGAATCAGAATTAAAATGCTACCAAAACACATACCCGCAATATGAAATCGCCTCCAGTCTTTTGTTAATGATGTCAGCAGGCTGATGCAGGCCCGTACATACTTTCTCACTGGCACTCATCGAGGGCGGACACTCCCTTTTCCTCGCCCTTATCTCCCTTGTCTCTCCTGCTTGTTTCTTTGGCTTGTCTTTTCTTAACTTTCGTGTTGCCGCTTTTTGCACTGCTCTCCCAATCTCAACATTGGAACTGTTTAATTGGCCTCAGCGAAATTTGTAAGATCTTAGGTTTGGGGGAACATGCTTGTTTTGACGGAGTGGTTGTTGGACACACGACGGACTGACACACGACGGACTCCTCCTTGGGAGAAGGAGTGAGTGCCGCTTGCCTGGCAACCCTTACAGTCGAGGACGTGAAGATATCACCTATTCGGATTTAGGGAGTAAGCGTTGCTCTGGTTTGTCGACAAATTGGAAGTTGTTGACAGTCTTCAAAGTACCCCAAATCTGCCACAAAGGATTGGAGGATGCGGGAACACTTTGTGATGTGGATAACACCGGACTGTGTGCCCTGCAGAATGAATTTTGAGGACCAGTCATAGACAATTTAGAGTGAAAAGCAAATTTGATATTTACTCTCAAACAACATTCTAACTTGGATTGTTTTCCTGGTATCGAGACACTCGAAGTACAGTGTGGCGAAGACACAACAAACTCCCTTCTTTCCTCTGGACACACATCTGTTGTTGACTTTGGACTGACTAGCGACTGCACAACATGAAGGAAGGCTTACACACAGACATGCCTCCAGAAAAAATATGCACCACACACACATAGCCCACTCCCTATCCAACGCCCTTGACGCAAATCCCTAAGGGGTGATGGACGGCTGGGCAGCAACTGAAGAGCGGCAGCATGCCACCGTGGCCCCCACTGCCTCCCCTCTGTTGCAAGTCTCGAGATGTATGTTGTAATATGTTTATGTGCTTTGCTATAGAGGTTTTTTCCCCACTCCAGACTGGGCTCCTAATGGGAGATTGTATTTTTTTTACTCATCCTTCCCCAGCATTTACCTTTTTACCCAACTTTTACGGGGCGCCTTGTGGCGATCCATCAGCGTTCCTGTTCTAGAACCATGTACACTGTTTCTTTGTCTAATCTTCAACAGGTTTGTGCTGAAAACAAAGTTTTGTTGTACTTGTGCAATGACAATAAAGACCTACTTACCTACCTACCTATTTTGGAGCTAAAAGTACCTTTTAGACAATTTTTAGGTCCTGAATTAAAAAATAAGTACCATTGTTGTCAGCATTAAAGGGATTCTTTGAGAAATAAGTTAAATAATACTATTTTAAAATGAACAGTGTCAATGGTGGTGATATGATGCAATGGTGCAGCTTCATTGTATATTGTTATGTTCATATTTTCCTGGTGGCTGTTTGGTCCTTGGGAGTTTACTTTGGCATTACAGTCACTGGCCACACTAATTCACCTTAGCAGGCGGGCGTACAGACAGACAGACAATCTCTTGACAGCTGTTAAGGTGTCTTTCGGCATATTTATGCGCTGATGGCTACGTTCTCTTCCCCGCTCTTGTCACTCTTGTTTACTTTTTATGGCATTGAACGTTGGTGTCGTGAAATGTAGCTCACGGAGGCGCTCGGTTTGTACTTCCCAATGAGTTAGACCTGCCATCCATGGGATTTATTAAGTGTCTTTGCACGTGTGTTTGTGTTACATATGTTTGCCCTGGCTTGTAGAGTGATTTGTCTTTATCTTATGTCTGCTGCTGCACACTGGTAAAATGCTTCTGTTAAACCAAATTGCTTCCAGATTGCAGGAACTGCACAAAGCAGCTATTAAAAATTAGTTCCTCACTATAAGTGTGTATCGTTTGTTTTCTTACTGGGAATAGAAGTGAAATAAAAAGTTCAACATGGACATTTTGACTTTAGGCCGCATGCATTAATCTTTGTAGTGCTGCTGTGCACTGATCACATTGGCGTTCTTTACGACGCAGCCGTTCAACCCATCTTCGCAGCAAGCGGCCACTCTTGGCGCGGGATCTATCCATCTTCTTACTTGTTGTTGTTTAGACTGTGCAGCAGCTTAAAAAGATCTAAATCTTTAATCACATGCCCCTGGGGTTGACCGATGTAGTTAGGAAGCCCGGCACTTGGCGATGATGGAATAGTTATCGCTGCTCACTTATCGTAGCTCCAAGATATCTTTTGTTTTTTGTTGTTCTAAAACCGCCTGTTCTATTGCCTGCATCACTCTGACAGAGGCTTGCTGCAGTCCATGCTACCATACTACGTCAAATTACGGCGTGTCACAACAATGTGAAACGACAAAAGTCAAGTCAAGCAGATTTTTCTGAGGCTTGGAGTGAATCCATTCATCATCTGCCTGGATTAAGTGTTTTTGTTTGTGCTTTTTAACCAGGCATCATTTAATTAAAGACAACAAGTTTTTCGTCCTCCAATTAGTGCAGTGATCACTCAACTGAAATGTGTATTTACACGCACTAAACGAGATATTGTCAATTAATCCATCTCTTCCTCTGTGCATCTTGACAGCTCACCTCTTTATTGCCTCTGGAGTGGCACAGTCTTAATGAAAAGAGAAGTTTAAAGAGCAAAGTGTTAGGTAGAAGGGGAATTAAAATGCTTTTCAACATAACGCAGCAAGGGCTTGCTAATATTGTACTTACTTTTTGTGAACGTGCATGTGTGTATGTGTGTGTGTGTGTGTGCCTATTATTCATGCCCTTCACCACGGGTGATTGGCTAAGTCGCCTCCAACCTGAAGTTGACAAAAATCAATAAATCATCAGCCAGGGCCTCGCACGTACACGCACACACGTCGAGTACACAACCTCAAGAAGAGAGAAAATGAGCAAAACAAACAGTCTACCTGAGTCAAGGTCTTTTTTCTGTAATAGTACCTTCCCACAGCAACTGTCCCAAACAGTGGTGCTCTGCAGCAAAAGGTCAGCCAACATTTGACTCCTTTCATAGCTCAAAACGTCCCCCCAGGGCACCAGACAAAGCAATTTTATAGAGAAATACTCATGAGTGGGTAGAAAAACGTGGATTGTGGCTCAAACAGCTATTTAGATTCATCAGAGAGTGGTGTGGCGAGCGGGCGGAAACAAACACTAGATTGACTCCAAATGTCATTAAATAGATTAAAAAGGCTATCGGGCAGACCAGCTAAAGTGCCTATTGACTGCGCGATAAGCACTGCTGAGTGTGTCTGTCGATGGTGCTGCCTGTTGTTGCCTTGTTGTGTATATGCGAGGCTGGGCTGGCCAGATGCTTATCAGATATGTGGATCGCTCTGATTGATCTGGTTACCTAGGAGGTTCACATGGATTGTGTCTTTCTACAAGAGGGACTATTTTTGTATAATGTTTTCTTTTCTCCTGTGTTCAGGGTTCATTCCATTCTAATTGCATCTCATATCCTCTGTTTAGATGGCAGTGGAAGTATTAGAGGGTCTTCTGGAGGAGGATGATGAGGTTGTTCAGGTAAGTGCACACAAGCTGGGCTGAGTTCGATACAAACAATTATGTTATCAACTCATGAATTAATATTGTACTTTCAAATCAAATTGAAGACAGATATGTTTCTGCTTCTTAACTTTATGATTAATATGGGAGTACATGCACAAATTAGTTTGGACATCTGAGCCAAACTTAACCACCCTATTACTAATTGAGCATTATCTCTGATTTTCATACTTTTGTGGTTTAATAATTAAATTTTTAATTGTATGCACTTATATACTGTAGCTGTTTAGATTAATTTACTCAACTGCAGAAAGGTGGAGGCATCCATTGCAGAAAGATATCAACATTTTTGTTGAAATAATAATCATTACAATATATGTCAAAGTGGAGTTTAATTCCAAACAATATTAGGGACTGTAATGTAGTGAAACTGCAAGATTAGATTCAGACAGGTTGGGGCTATAGCTGAATGCATATCGCTCGCTGGAACGCTAATCGCCATAAAAGACATTCTCTTCATACCATAACACACGCACAGGTAAATAATTTACAGTATCCAATGATGTTCCCTGCTTTAATATATCCGAGGAAACGCCTCGGTAGTTGGCGCTGTTTTGGTTAGCAAAGTTCCTGAATGTCTTTGTTAAAACAAAATATATTAGGGGTTAGAGTTAACCCCTAACCTCAGTTGTGTTCGATTGAATGCCCTTAGAATACACTGACCTGGATGAATGAGAACACCCATAGACACATATTTTTGAAATGTTTGTAGATTGATGCCGTAACGTTGCATGTTGTTAAATGATTTGCTCTGAACATGTGCATTGTGTGTTGCGCAAAGTTATTACATTTTTGAAAACACGGCAATCAATCAGCAGTGAAAGCTTGTCTTCTAAATCAGACATAAAAAATGTAGATGATGATGTTCAGAAGTCTCTTCTTTATCTGGATGACGTCTTCTACTGTATTCAGCAACATTGTCTCGATTGGAAGTTTTCGGTTTAGTCTGTCCTGCTTGTGGTGTTAAGTTTTGCATAGTGGAAAAAAAAAATTATAAGGATTTTTACAAAATACCGGTAACAAGGATGGATGGATAAACCCACTTTAGCACAGGTGTAAGATAGTGTGACATGTTATTTACAACATGTCGAATGGCCCTCAGCATCGTCGGGAAACAATGTGTGTCAATAGAGCACTTCATAGAGGTATTTTAATTTTGACAGAAAAAACATATTTAATGCAACTGCAGTTTTACTTAACTCAATATTATTTATTACAATAAACTACTCAAAACATTTTTAATACAATCCTATTTAAATACATCTAAAACAGCTGAATTTTAATATATGCTTGCTATCTTGACAAGTATTTGTGTCCCACTTTCAACATTGGTCATTTGAGAGCATTTGTATTCCCAGTGCAGTTCATATAAAAATATTTCGATGGCCAGATATACAACAATGCCTTTTAACAATATTACTTCCTAGCAATGAAGTTAGTGCCCACATACCTGAAGGAGAGCTTTTCTCTCTTTCGCCATAGAAGATTGTGGATTGTTCCTATTGGAATCTTGCTGCTCTTGAACATCATTCGGCATATATCTTTGTCTGTGACCAGGCTGTCAAGGGTGAATAGGGAATCCAGACTCCTGTGAAAGCTTGTGTCAACATCTGATGTTTCTATTCCAAATTGAATAGTTGTAGTTGATGGAGAACCGCCCCAGGTCTGGTCGCATAGTTCAAAGTACAGCAAAACAAATCTACCGTAACCACTTCTTCCACCTGCGTTGACTTCTTATCTGTACTTTCCACGAATGGCTTTCAATTTAGTGCCGATATTTGTTCTTGTGATGTCCTCTTTCCGATGAGGAAATTCCTTATATGTCCCTCGAAGTCCGTACCGCTCCAAAAATAGGGTAAGAATGTTACCATACTTGGACTGGCAAGTTTCCCAGTCAACACTTTGTTGAATTTGGTAACTTTGAACTCCAAAACGATGCTTAAAATTAGCTCTACTCCTTTGTCAGTAAACATATATAATTATTTCTTGCCGTGACCCGCCATTTTTGCTATATGCCGCCTCCGGAAACGACGTTTTGGATGTTTCTGATTGGCTAAAATGGTCTTAAGTCCTGGGCTACAGCGCCCCCAGTATTTTGGCATGTGTATGACAATCAGTGTACCATATTTTTCGGATTATAAGTCGCTCCGGAGTATACGTCACGAGGCCCGAAAATGCATAATAAAGTAGGAAAAAAAACATATATACGTCGCATTTTTGTGGGAAATTTTGTTTGATAAAATTCACACCAAGAATAGACATTTGAAAGGCAATTTATATAAATTAAAAATAGTGAACAACAGGCTGAATAAGTGTACGTTCTATGACGCATAAATAACCAACTGAGAACGTGCCTGGTATGTTAACGTAACATATTATGGTAAGAGTCATTCAAAAAACTATAACATATAGAACATGCTATACGTTTACCAAACAATCTGTCACTCCTAATCGATAAATCCGATGAAATCTTTTTCCTCGATGTTGCTTCTAAACAACTCTGCCAACTCCAAAGGTATGCGCTGCTTCCTCTTGTCGTTTTCTGCTGCATATTTCACTACATCCAGCTTGTAATCTGCAGTACATGATATCCTTTTCGGTCCAAGTTTTGTTCAGCCCTTCTCAGTTTTTATAAGTTACCGCCAACGATGAAATGATCCATTTTAATAGCTACGGCAGTAGCATATAGCATATAGCCTACAGCAGTTAGCATTCCGTGATCCACAATGCATGAGCCTCCCCCGCCGTATTCTTATTGGTTGACGTGTGTGTGACGATTGCTGACAATTTCTTTGTCTCTTTCGCAAATGTGATAAATAATATTATTTGATATTTCACGGTAATGTGTTAATAATTTCACACATAAGTCGCTCCGAAGTATATGTCGCACCCCCGGCCAAACTATGAAAAAAACTGCGACTTATAGTCCGAAAAATACGGTATATATTTGCTTGGGGACAGAGATAATTTTTTAAATGTGCACGTGTGGCTAGAGATCTTGTTAAGACGTTATTTTTGACGGTGGCTCTTTGTTCTCAAGGCCACCTTAACAACAAAGCGCTACGGGAAAGCCTGGTGCGGGTGTGCGTGTGTGCGTGTGTGCGCGTGTGTGTGTGTGTGTGTGTGTATAAATAAATAAATGGGTTGTACTTGTATAGCGCTTTTCTACCTTCAAGGTACTCAAAGCGCTTTGACACTATTTCCACATTTACCCATTCACACACACATTCACACGCTGATGGAGGGAGCTGCCGTGCAAGGCGCTAGCCAGCACCCATCAGGAGCAAGGGTGAAGTGTCTTGCTCAGGACACAACGGACGTGACGAGTTTGGTATGTATGTGTACAAACCCCGTTTCCATATGAGTTTGGAAATTGTGTTAGATGTAAATATAAACGGATTACAATGATTTGCAAATAATTTTCAACCCATATTCAGTTTAATATGCTACAAAGACAAGATATTTGATGTTCAAACTCCATAAACTTTTTTTTTTTGGCAAATATTTAACTTGTGCCAAAGTAGTTAGGAAAGGGCATTTTCACCACTGTGTTACATCACTTTTTCTTTTAACAACACTCAATAAACGTTTAGGAACTGAGGAAACTAATTGTTGAAGCTTTGAAAGTGGAATTCTTTCCCATTCTTGTTTTATGTAGAGCTTCAGTCGTTCAACAGTCCGGGGTCTCCGCTGGCATTTAGATGGCAGCATATGTTGTTCCAAAACCTGTATGTACCTTTCAGCATTAATGGTGCCTTCACATATGTGTAAGTTACCCATGCCTTGGGCACTAATGCACCCCCATACCATCACAGATGCTGGCTTTTGAACTTTGCGTCCATAATAGTCTGAATGGTTCATTCCCCTTTGGTCCGGATGACACGATGTCGAATATTTCCAAAAACAATTTGAAATGTGGACTCGTCCGACCACAGAACACGTTTCGACTTTGCATCAGTCCATCTTAGATGATCTCGGGCCCAGAGAAGCCGCCTGCGTTTCTGGATGTTGTTGATAAAAGACTTTCGTTTTGCATAGTAGAGCTTTAACTTGCACTTACAGATATAGCAACGTACTGTGTTTAGTGACCGTGGGTTTTTGAAGTGTCCCTGAGCCCATGTGGTGAGGGATTGAAGGTCCCGGTCAGTCAATGTTGGTTTTCAGCCATGCCGCTTACGTAGAGTGATTTTCCCAGATTCTTTGAACCTTTTGATGATATTATGGACCGTAGATGTTGAAATCCCTAAATTTCTTGCAATTGCACTTTGAGAAATGTTGTTCTTGAACTGTTTAACTATTTGCTCACGCAGTGTGGACAAAGGGGCGTACCTCTCCCCATCCTTTCTTGTGAAAGACTGAGCATTTTTGAGAAGCTGTTTTTATACCCAATCTTGGTACTCACCTGTTCCCATTTAGCCTGTACACCTATGGGATGTTCCAAATAAGTGTTTAATGAGCATTTCTCAGCTTTATCAATATTTATTACCACCTTTCCCAACTTCCTTCTCACGTGTTGCTAGCATCAAATTCTAAAGTTAATGATTATTTGCAAAAAAAAATGTTTTAAGGGTTTTTATATATATATATATATATATATATATATATATATATATAATATATATATATATATATAGTGTATATATACACATTTATCTATATATCCATCTCGTTTTCGCATTAGGCCGCAATACACATCACACTATAGATTTTTGGCTGTATCGTCCATCCCTATTAGGGAAAACACCATCTTTGTGCAGCAGTTCTAAACCAACATGGGACAGAAATAAATGTGACCTTGCAGAAGCTTGTGGAAACTACACCACAGGGGATGTGTGCTGTATTCCAAGCTAAAGGCATTCTAGTGAAAGAGTGTGACCTTTTTTTTTTTTTGGCCAGGCAGCGTACTTTATACACAAGCAATGCAAAATTCTGGTTCAGTTCAGTTCAATTTCAGTTTATCATACGATACAATGTAATGCATCACATATTTCCAGTTGTTTCATTACAGCACGTCCGAAAAGGAGTAAGAAGAAGCTGAGCTTATTTAATCCTACCTCTTTTCATACCATAGCAATTTTATCCCATTCCTTGTTCTCTGTAACAGAACAGTGAAGAAATAAATCTTAAATAAATATGTCATATTAAGTAAACTAATATTAAATTTATACATAACCTTTATCTAAAAAAAAAAAAGGGTTCAAAGGGTTCATCATAATTGTTCTTCTGTGTACTTTGTGAACACTTGTAGTTTGAACAGTATCTTGAACGGAATCATATTGGTTCTTTGTTTGATTTATTTGCTTAATCCATTCCATTATTTAATTCAACATACGGATACATCTGTATTTGTAAGTGCAAGTTAAAACTCTACTATGCAAACAAGCCATTTATCAACAACATCCAGAAATGCCGCCAGCTTCTCTGGGTCTGAGATAATCTAAGATGGACTGATGCAAAGTGGAAAAGTGTTCTGTGGTCGGATGAGTCCAAATTTCAAATTGTTTTTGGAAATATTTGACATTGTGTCGTCCGGACCAAAGGGGAAGCGACTGTTATCGACGCAAAGTTAAAAAGCCAGCATCTGTGATGGTATGGGGGTGCATTAGTGCCCAAGCCATGGGTAACTTACACATCTGTGAAGGCATCATTAATGCTGAAAGGTACATACAGGTTTTGGAACAACATATGCTGCCAACTATGCGCGGTCTTTTTCATGGACGCCCCTGTTTATTTCAGCAAGACAATGCCAAGCCACATTCAGCACGTGTTACAACAATGTGGCTTGGTAAAAAAAAGTGCGGGTACTTTCCTGGCCTGCCTTCAGTGCAAACCTGTCTCCCATCGCAAATGTGTGGCATATTATGAAGCGTGAAATACAACAGCGGAGACCCGGAACTGTTGGACGACTGAAGCTCTACATAAAACAAAAATGGGAAAGAATTCCACTTTCAAAGCTTCAACAATTAGGTGATGTAACACATTCGTGAACATTCCCTTTCCCAACTACTTTGTCACGTGTTGCAGCCATGAAATTCTAAGTTAATTATTAATTTGCAAAAATAAAATAAAGTTTGAGTTTGGACATCAAATATCTTATCTTTGTATAGAGCTGGTCCACAGTTCCACGACCAGGACGAAAACCACACTGTTCCTCCTGAATCCGAGGTTCGACTATCCGACGTAGCCTCCTCTCCAGTACACCTGAATAAACCTTACTGGGAAGGCTGAGGAGTGTGATCCCACGATAGTTGGAACACACCCTCCGGTCCCCCTTCTTAAAGAGAGGAACCACCACCCCGGTCTGCCAATCCAGAGGTACCGCCCCCGATGTCCACGCGATGCTGCAAAGTCTTGTCAACCAACTAATAATCGGATAAAAGAGACAAACTACATTTCTATCCTTTCCAATACTTTGTTTAAAAAACAGCAGCATACTGTCACCATGTCCTTTTTGACTTGCCAAATAAAACAAGGCAAGTGTTACAAAAATGTTTAGTTTTTTTAAAAAGTGCACCATTGTCATGCACA
This sequence comes from Nerophis ophidion, assembly GCF_033978795.1. Lineage (NCBI taxonomy): Eukaryota > Metazoa > Chordata > Actinopteri > Syngnathiformes > Syngnathidae > Nerophis > Nerophis ophidion. The sequence continues at coordinate 35,801,321 of NC_084621.1, read as the reverse complement.
ATAGCAAAAATTTTGCTTAGGGGAATTTCAAACCTGGCTATTACCTATTCCAACCATTCTGCAATGTTGAATGCTGAATGTCTTTCCTCTAGTGGCATGGCCGTAAGGTAGATTGACTTCATGTTCCATTCCTCTCCAATGTAGTGGCATGTATTGCCAATGTAGGCTTCCATGGCTACACTTATCCACACATCAGCAGTGGGAGCAATTTTGCTCTGGGTGGCTTTTATGTCAGTCTACACTGCATTGAATTTCTGCTCGTACTTCCTCTCCATCCGTTTGGTAAAATGGGTCTTCGAGGGACGAGTGTAACCAGGGTTGAGGACATGAATCATTTGTGTAAAACCTTCATCCTCTACCATTGATAGTGGCTTCATGTCAGTTAGCAACATGTTCAGAATAGAATCAGTCAATGCAGCCGCTTGCCATGGTGTGCACACCTTCCTTTGGACCAAGTCTCTTATGCTGGCTTGTTTCTTTCTGAAATGAGAGAAACCATATTATAAACATACATAGCAGCATCATTTACATGTAACTCAATACATACCCAGTTGATTTTATTAATAATTTCTGAAGTAAATGACAAATACGCCACCACATAAAAAAAACAGCTGAATAAAATAAATGGACATTGGAGTTGCAGAATACACTAATAATAACACACATGTAACTCATCAGATCAGAACTGGATCAGATATTGTACACGTTTCTGTTGTGAATAATAAAGGATTCATTTTAGGCTGCCACTCAATAATAAGAGCATGAAATATTCCAGCACCTTCATAACGTTTAGTTATACTAATGCGTCAGTCAAGTCTAAATATATTTATATAGCTTTATCGGGTACGGCTACATTGATCCATTATGAAACCAACCTGAGATATTTCTGTCCGTTACGTTTATTTCCAAATTGGTAACCGTGCGTTTTCTCTCTCAAAACGTAGTCAAATGTGCCGGAGACACATTATCAGCCCCGCGTTGCAACAAACGCAACGTTAACGTTACTCACAAAAAAGCTGAACAACACAGAAAATGAAGACGTCGCACTATCCAAAACGTTCCTAAAACTCTGAATGTTAATGCACAACAGTTGCTGCTGCGCTTCCTGAAACAAATCTCCTTAACAAAATATTAAAAACACGCAAAGACGGACACAACGGATCAATGTACTCGGACTATGGACTGAAAAAGTTACGTACCGTGAGTTCTTCTCTTCATCCATGGATCCAAAATGGTTCCTCTTCAGGTCAGGTGCTCCCGAAGCGATGTAGTACTTCCGTGCCACACGAGGTCCATGCTGCACGTTTTGCAGGAAACTGTCTTCTTATTCCCACACTTTTGACGAAAAAGGTTGTACACTTTTCTCCAATGCAGCATTAACCTCCAGATGTTTCCGGTCGAACCATCGGTACTGTTTTCCGCCATTTTTCCAATGTTTCCAAGCAAATGAGACTGCGTGGTCATGTGAACTGCACATGAGACATCATTGGCTGGCTTACTGCCACCTCATGAGACGTAGTCTTAGCGCCGCCCTGGTGCTGTTTTGTAAATAAATGATAAATGGGTTGTACTTGTATAGCGCTTTTCTACCTTCAAGGTACTCAAAGCGCTTTGACACTACTTCCACATTTACCCATTCACACACACATTCACGCACTGATGGAGGGAGCTGCCATGCAAGGCGCCAACCAGCACCCATCAGGAGCAAGGGTGAAGTGTCTTGCTCAGGACACAACGGACGTGACGAGGTTGGTACTAGGTGGGGCTTGAACCAGGGACCCTCGGGTTGCGCACGGCCACTCTTCCACGGCGCCACGCCGTGGAAGAGTGTACTGTTTTTGTACTTATTTTGATTATTGTTTCTCAGCTGTTGGTAAATGTTGCAGTTTATAAACAAAGGTTTAAGGGGGAAAAAAAAAACCTCAGCGCATTCGCATTGCATACATCCAACGAATCGATGACTAAATTAATCGCCAACTATTTTTATAATCGATTTTAATCCATTAGTTGTTGCAGCCCTAATATAGTCATCCATCCATTTCTACCGCTTATTCTCTTTGGGATCGTGGGGGGCGCTGGTTCCTATCTCAGCTACAATCAGGCGGAAGGCGGTGTACACCCTGGACAAGTCGCCATCTCATCGCAGGACCGCCCTAATATATATGTATATATGTGTGTATATATATATGTATATATATATATACATATATATATAAAATATATTATTGTTATTTTTATTTTATTTACGTGTTTATTGATAAAAATAACAAGGATTGTAACATCTATGATCTTACAATCTTTCAGTTCAGCTTCATTCCCAGATTCATTAGAGATTTATAGACTAGTAAGATTAGTGTGATCAGCTGCATCACATGTGGAATGCAGTCTGCAGTCGCTACTGTAGTTTTGGTACAAAGGGCCAGAGGTGTATATTGGCAAAGTAAAGAAAAAGAAACATAAGTGTATTTTGTGAAGTCCTATAGTTCAAACTCCAATTATGATTACAGCTAGTTCCATTTTCCATGCTGTGCTCCTCAAAGTCATTTTTGAGTTGTCTACCTTGCAGCGAGGAGAGCAGACAAGGAGACAGACAAACCACCCACGGTGCAAACACTACCTCCAAACCTTTGGCAGAAGCGGCAAGAATTTTAGGAGTTTATCTGCTTGTGTTTTGCAGCGGAATCCAAATTGCTGTTCACTTCACAGGTCAGCTGTTTGTATCGACTTCTGTTCCCCTCAGTTGTAGAAGCAATTGACCAGAGAGCTTTGTAGACAGGATTACATGCTGAAATATCAAACGAGCAGGTCTGATGCTTGGTAGAAAGAAGAAGAATGACTATTGTAATACAATAAATGCAGTTTAACAACACTATACACTTTTATATGCACTCTGTCCTTCTCTTTTTTTTGATCTACAGTATAACTATGTCATTCCCTATGCTCCTTCTATTTATTTTAGTTGTCTACAGTACATGCCAATGTTGTTCGATTGTAGCTCCTCCTACTATGGACAATCACTCTCAATTAACTATTGAATGAGGGGTTTGATTTAGCTTGTTAGTTTCCTTTAACTCTTAATTTTAGCAGAAAATACCATATTTCCATTTCAGTGCTACGAAGGAGAAAGTGAGGAATTTTAGAAAACCCTTAAATATCGATGCCTAATATTGGCACGAAAAATGGTTCCATTAGAAAAATGAAACATTCCTGGCCCTTCTCCTCAAACCCTTCACTTCATGCCAAACGAAATTCCATCAAATTCAAAGTTAAACAAATACAACTGAAAATTAAGACTAATGAGTAGAAATTTACAAGCATTAACACTGGAAAAAAGAATAAGCTGTCACTGAAAAAGGAATAAACCTAAGGAAAAGCTGAACAATTATTTATAGAAAAACACTTCATATTATACAAAAAATATACAAATTGTATATGTGTTATTGTATGTCAATGGGACCTTAGTTACCACCAGTACTTATTTTTCTACAATGTCAAAACTGATTTTTCAGTGTCGCAACTTAACAATGCTGTTTTGGCCAGCGACATCGAAGTGTCTGGTGGTGGGGTTGTTTTTTTTAATTTGTGTTATTTATTTTACTTTATTTAAATATGTTCCTTATCAAAGCTGACATCATAAATGCTGCGAAGAGGTGGCAACTTGTCCAGGGTGTAACCCGCCTTCCGCCCAAGTGCAGCTGGGATAGGCTCTAGCACACCCACAGGGAGAAGTGGTACAAAATGGATGGATGAATGTCATAATTTTCAATATGTATACAGAGGAGGAGAAAAATATTTCATGTTGCAGTTTCATTTTGAAAATCTGGTGACCAGAGTAGCAGCAGTAAGGCTTATGAAAGTCTGATTGCAAAGTTGCTCTGCCCCAGGAAACCCCAAATATGGGCTCTGCAGCAGAAGACATGTTAGGAGCGGGTCTGTCATGGCATGTAATAGAGAGGTGAAGTGAACTGAGTTTATGTAGCGCTTTTGTCTACTTACTCAAAGCGCTTTACATAGTGAAATCCATTATCTAAGTTACATTTAAACCAGTGTGGGTGGCACTGGGAGCAGGTGGGTATAGTATCTTGCCCAAAGACCCTCAAGTGGCTGGCATGATGGCTCTACCAACCAAGCCGCGCCACCCCATAAAGCATTACAGAAACCCCCTAACCCCTCTTAACAGATGCCTTCTACCAGACCCTCTGGCTTTTCCAGATAACGTGAGTGGAAGTCCCGAATAAGGTTTGGATCTAAGGTACAGAAACAAGAGACCCATGAATGCTGCTCAGGCCAATTACCCTCCCAATCCTCCATTGACTGTAAACCCCTCCCCCATCTCAGAGAAAGGAGAATACATTTAACTCTATGCTGGCTGGCCATCGATTGTGCGAGGAGGAGGAGGCAATGCCGGTGAACTCAAGCTAGCTGGAGGAGACAGGCTTGATCCAGGAGACATGGAAAACAGGGTTAATTTGATGGATGAAGGAAGTTTGAGGCCTTACATTAATAGGGCTGATGACGGCCTAAATTTGAAATGGACCAAAGAACCTAGGACCCAGCTTTTTAGACATTCCTGCCAGATGGAGATCATGAGTAAGAGCCAGACCTCTTGACACGGGGGGTAAGATGGAGGTGGTATCATTTGACGTTTCGCAATAATCTTATTGCGGGAAGCAGTGCGTGAAAGGGCAGTGCATGGGTATCGCACCAGACAGTGGGCTCGTCAAAGATGAGTGCACAGAAGGATTGATAGTAGCAGATTCCTAAGATGGGAATAGAGGCGACTGATAACCATATGCAGTCTTGAATGGTGACATATCTGTCGTAGGTGAAGAGAGTGTGTTGTGGGCATATTCCACGCAGGGTAGGTGGGTGGACCAAGAAGAAGGGTGCTGGTGACAAACACCGGAGTGTTGCTTCAATGTCCTCTTTCACCTGTGCAGTCTGGCCGTTGGACTGTGGGTGGTAACCTGAAGAAAGACTAGCACAGGCTCTTAGTGTTTTGCAGAATGCCCTCCAAACTTGTGAGATAAATTTTGGTCCTCTCAGAAATCAGGTCACATGGGAGGGCCATAGAAACTTGGCAGTTTCCAGTGAAGATGGTAGCTTGGGCACGGCAATGAAGTGAGCCATCTTGGAAAATTTCCACCACGTGGAGAATGACGGTTCTTGTGAGACTGCAGTAAACCAGTAATTAAATCCAGGGAGATGTGTGACCATGGGCGGGAGGGAAGAGGAGCAGGAGGACGTTGAGAGGACATTGAGAGGGCTTATTACGGACACAGACCGAGCAGGCAGCAACACAGTTCTTTCTATCCTTTGACATGGACAGCCACCAGAACTTCTGGCGGATCGAGAACTGGGTGCGGTTGATGCCAGGATGACAAGCAATCTTAGATGGGTGTCCCCACTGAAGAATCTTTGTCCATGCCTCTTCAGGGACGAACAGCTTGTCAGAAGGGCAATTATCAGGAATCTGGATGTCTCTGATGGCATCGGTGACTCTCTTCTCAACTTCCCACTGCAGATCCCCCACAAAATGTCTCCCAGGTATGATGGGTTCTGGGGCGTGGTCGTCCAGACCTGGGCCATGCATTCGGGAAAGGGAATCAAGTTTGGTGTTTTGTGAACCAGGTCTGTACGTGATGGAGAAGTTGAATCTTGCAAGGAAGAGAATCAATACAAAACTATTTATTAACAAAGGGGAGCACATAGGTGTGAAAAAAGTCAAAAGTCTAAATGATTTACAAAAAGCAAAGGAAACATATATTTGCTTTGAAAAACAAAATACAAAATGGGAGCAACGTCAGTGAACAAAAACTGGTAAAAGGTCAAAAGGAAAAACTCACTTGACAAGTCAGGTAAACACATCTACACAGGCTAAGGAACCAGAGCAGGCATTGCAGAAGAGCAATCCGGTGACCAGAGTAGCAACAGTAAGGCTTATGAAGGCCTGATTACAAAGTGCAATCAGGTGTGGGAAAGTGGCTCCGCTTAAGGAAACACCAACTATGGGCTCTGCAGCATAAGATACAGAAGCATGGCAACATTAAAGTGCAGTTTGAATTTGAGGTACTGTAAAATAATCTCTACCAACACATAAAACAAGTTTCATGATTATTTCAGGAGTAAATGTGTTTTATCCACAAACTCAAAAATAATTTGAACAAAAAGTATCTGCGGAGTTTTTTAGTACAGGCGTTGAATCTTTGCAAAACATAAAGTCTGATTAAAAATGTTTAGACATAAAAATGCTATTTATGACAAAAGTAGTGGGTGTGTGGATTCTGCCAGTCGACACCAATACAATAGTTCATCCATCCATTAATCCATCCATCCATGTTAAATAAATAAATGATAAATGGGTTGTACTTGTATAGCGCTTTTCTACCTTCAAGGTACTCAAAGCGCTTTGACACTACTTCCACATTTACCCATTCACACACTGATGGAGGGAGCTGCCATGCAAGGCGCCAACCAGCAACCATCAGGAGCAAGGGTGAAGTGTCTTGCTCAGGACACAACGGACGTGACGAGGTTGGTTCTAGGTGGGATTTGAACCAGTGACCCTCGGGTTGCGCACGGCCACTCTCCCACTGCGCCACGCCGTTCTACCGCTTGTCCGTTTTGGGTTAACCGGGGGTGCTGGAACATATCTCAGCTGCATTCGGGCGGAAGGCGGTGTACAACCTGGACAAGTCGCCACCTCATCACAAGGCCAACACACACTGACAGATAACATTCACACTCACATTCACACACTAGGGCCAATTTAGTGTTGCCAATCAACCTATCCCCAGGTGCATGTCTTTGGAGGTGGGAGGAAGCTGGAGTACCCGGAGGGAACCCACAAAGTCACGGGGAGAACATGCAAACTCCACACAGAAAGAGCCCAAGCCCGGGATTGAACTCAGGATTACTCAGGACCTTCGTATTGTGAGGCACATGCACTAACCCCTGTCCACCGTGCTGCCCTACAATAGTTCAGTCACAAAAAAATGTTTTTGAGTGCTTGCAAGTCTGCATTCAGGGGAGGAATACTAGTGAGCTGCCGCAGATAGTGAAACTACTATAGTCTGTCACTAAAGCCGCTGTCCCTTTTTAAGTGTTGTTTCAACTTCCATGCTAGTGATCATCATTTTTTTATTTTGTTCTTCTGGGCTGCACTTCCAGATTTGAAAGGGGGAAGAGTAATGAAGCTAATTGAACATTACTTACGTCGTGACAAGCCCCACTTTTGCAATGTTGGAACGGGGGGGTTCTCGCACACATGGACACAAACATTTTTACAAAAACACTCAAATGTAAACAAACACTCACACGCACATTCACAGACACACACAAGATCATGGTCAGTAAAAACGGATTGTTCTGTGTAGGACAATCCCAAATGTATTTTTTTCCCTACAGTTTACTTCTGCGGTAACTTCTAACAGACATTTTCCGTCATGTTTGATCGAGTTAAAAGTGATCAAACTCAAATTAATCGCGATACTCGATCACAGTTATATAATCCGCCAGCCCTTAGTAGAACGAAGTGTGTTTGTTCGACTTTACCTTTTTTAGTCAAACTGCTTTGTGTTTTATATTGATATGAAAAAGTAAACACCATGTTTTTTTTTAACATTACTTGCTTTGTTTTTTCCGTTTCACAAAGTAATTACTTTAATAAACATTCATGTGACATATCATTTTGTTAATGTTTTACGGTATACAGTAATAATTTATATATAATTCCTGTACAATATATTTCTGCTCAAACTCTGAATGGATCTGTCCCGATACAGCATGTATATGTACATACATTCAGTACATGTAAATCTACACAAAATGTACGTAATTTAAAAATATATGTATATCAAAATGTAAACAGAGAGATAAATGCATCATGCAATGAGAAAAAGCTGAAACGTTGATACTATTATTTAACAAAAGCACAAATATTTGTCTTTAAATTTAGGGATAACGTGTATCTAAAGCTTTTTTGTTCGGCATTACAAATTACATGATGGCGTTGTGTTCACACCCACCCCTAACTATAGTATTTGTGACTAATAATAATGATTTCAATATTAATCAAAATAATTGTGGTAATTAGTGTGGCCATAAGCGTGTAGCCCTATGTTAAGACTAGATCTCATATATGAACACTATTTTTATCTGTATGGACAAAAAGTGCAGTTATGTTTTATAGCCATTAGGTGCCATCATGCACAATTCTTAAATTTATTATTGTTTATCTGTTCCATAAGATGTTATCTTACACAATTTTCTTTTATTTTTTATTTATCTTATTTTGTTTCTGCCATATTACTTTGTTGATAATGCTTTTGTTATTTTCATATGCACATTCAATTTCTACTTGAGGTACATGAAACAGTTATCGACAATGATGATTATTCTACTGCGGCGTGGCGCAGTGGAAGAGTGGCTGTGCGCAATCCGAGGGTCCCTGGTTCAATCCCCACCTAGTACCAACTTTGTCACGTCCGTTGTGCCCTGAGCAAGACACTTTCACCCTTGCTCCTGATGGGTGCTGGTTAGCGCCTTGCATGGCAGCTCCCTCCATCAGTGTGTGAATGTGTGTGTGAATGGGTAAATGTGGAAGTAGTGTCAAAAGTGCTTTGAGTACCTTGAAAGGTAGAAAAGCGCTATACAAGTACAACCCATTCATCATTTATTTATTTACTTAGGAAATAATTTTAAAATGTGTTGGTATTTTTTTTTTTAATACAACTTGCTTAAAAGATTTCAGTATACTTTTAGAAATTTGGAGCTTATTTAAAAATACCGCGATCATAATGATAAACGTGATCATTTTGGGCATACTATTGTCACATCATGACATCCCTAATTTATATTTAGCTTTTCTAGACACTTTACAGTAAAAACTGAGAACCCATCAATTATTAAATCCACATTCTTAATGATGGTGGTAAGCTACATATGTAGGCACAGCTGCCCTAGGGTAGAAGGAAACTTGGCTGGTTATTTGTGCCTGCGGCTTCTCCGACCACCACCAAACAATTCTTCCACATTTAAAAAACAGTGTGAGTGGCACTAGGAAGAATTTCAACTTGGCCAAGGACACATCGGTAGCGGCAGAAGCTGGATTCATACCAGGATCACTTAAAGGCCTACTGAAATGAGATTTTCTTATTTAAACGGGGATAGCAGGTCCATTCTATGTGTCATATTTGATCGTTTCGCGATATTGCCATATTTTTGCTGAAATGATTTAGTAGAGAACATCCATGATAAAGTTCGCAACTTTCAGTGCTAAAAGAAAAGCCCTGCCTCTACCGGAAGTCGCAGACGATGACGTCACATGTTTGATGGCTCCTCACATATTCACATTGTTTTTAATGGGAGCTGCCAACAAAAAGTGCTATTCGGACCGAGAAAACGACAATTTCCCCATTAATTTGAGTGAGGATGAAAGATTTGTGTTTGAGGATATTGATAGCGACGGACTAGCATTGGGACTGATTCCGATGTTTTTAGACACATTTACTAGGTTAATCCTGGGAAATCCCTTATCTTTCTATTGTGTTGCTAGTGTTTTAGTGAGTTAAATATTACCTGATAGTCGGAAGGGTGTCTCCACGGGTGTCTTGACGCGCAGTGTCTCAGGGGAGTCGATGGCACAAGCTCAGCTTTTCTCCGGTAAGAATTGACTTTTTAACCACAATTTTCTCACCGAAACCTGCTGGTTGACAAGTGGTCGGGATCCATGTTGGCTTGACCGCGCTCTGATCCATAGTGAAGTTTCACCTCCAGGAATTTTAAACAAGGAATCACCGTGTGTTTGTGTGGCTAAAGGCTAAAGCTTCCCAACTCCATCTTTCTACTTTGACTTCTCCAAAATTAATTGAACAAATTGCAAAAGATTCAGCAACACAGATGTCCAAAATACTGTATAATTATGCCGTTATAGCAGACGACATTTAGCTGTGTGCGCAGCGCTCATACTTTCTAAAAACCTGTGACGTCTTGCATACACGTCATCATTACACGATGTTTCAAAGACGAAACTCCCGGGAAATTTAAAATTGTAATTTAGTAAACTAAAAAGGCCGTATTGGCATGTGTTGCAATGTTAATATTTCATCATTGATATATAAACTATCAGACTGCGTGGTGGGTAGTAGTGGGTTTCAGTAGGCCTTTAAGTTTCTGGACGGCCGCTTTACCAACTGAGCCATGCTGCCCCTAAATTATATAAATAAATAAACATATTTAATAACTCAAATAGATAATATGGCTGTTAAGAATCCAGAACATAACCCAAAGTTTATATTGTCTGTCTCTTTATTGTATCACTTTTTTAAAAACTTAGTTAAAAAAGGTAGTGTGTGTTAAAATTGATTTGATTGAATCCATGTAATGCTTTAAAAAAGCAAATGGATGGCACAAAAAGCCAAAAGGCTTGTTTCCATTGTGATCCATTAACTAATCATCACATGTGATACATTGATAAATGTGATACGAAATTTCCATATTGTTACATGCAGTGTAATGGTGACATGACATATCAGTGCCAGAAGGTGGATGCATGTTATTGTGTGTGCTGGTACAACAGTCACTTTCATTGCCAATGATTGTCTGCAGTTTGAGGAGAATGTCAACGCCAAGCTAGTGTGTCAAAAATAGACATCATTACAGCCGTATCAATTATTCATAGGTGTGAACATGAGCTTTGCAAATAGTGGGGTATTACTGTCATCAGCAAACAATTTGCTTATTATTATGTCCACGTGTAGTCTCTTTAAATGCAATAGTCCTGTACACTATAACCACTCATTTATCAGTCCAACATGCTGGAATCTCTTTCAGGATTCTCAAGAAACTGTAAGACTCCTCAACCTGCTTGGACATAACTGATGCTTGAATCTTTATCATGTCTGGCTTCTGCACACTTCAATAACTGAGAACATGAATGCTCATTAGAAAGGGACGTGCACTGCAGTATTTGTATGTGCTCGAGCAGGAGGACCTCTGTAGTCCTTCAGCACTCTAAATTCCCACTGTGATCACTGCATAAAGCGAAGGTGCGCCACTGAGTGTCAAAGAGCAGAAGAGTGTTTCTCCCACGGTCCACCTCAGGCTCAGCCTCCCACACACACACACACACACACACACACACACACACACACCCTCACACACTCACCCTCACACACACACACAGCTGACAGATTGAGAGCAATCATCAGGGGGCTGAACTTTTAAACTTACTATAGAGACTTAGCTGTGACACTGTCAGCAAGTGGGCATTTGGCCAATTGCAAATGCACACGCTTCAATTTTGATAGGCAGAAAATGTTCAGCCCTGATTATTTTTATTGCAGAAATATTCTCCCTTCCTAATAAATACATCCTTTTATTTCCGGTCTTACCTATTTATTTCTTTTAGTAGATAAGTTCTCTCCTGCTGCTTCACTTGTGCTTATCAGAAAGTTGGAGCCTACGCACACGTAAAAGCAGCACCAAAAGCCGCGGTAGTTCCTCACAAATCTTATTTCAAAAGTCGATTCATGATGCTATTGTTATGCCTTCAGCTGAACCATATGGAAGCTAAGGCAGGCCTTCACTTTGAATGACAAGCGGTTTGATTGACAGACGCGCTGTGTATTACGTTGATGAAGCGCAGAGGAGGTTCTGTGAAGTTCTTAATTAGACAGCTTTCATGGTTCAACTTTTTCAGTCTTCCCCACTTTTGCACATTTTTCACAGAAAGCCAACCATCTGTAACGTGTTCGAGGCTTTTTTGGGAGGCTTTGCAACTTGTATTTCAAATAGATTTTAGTTGAAATTCTTCTCCTTCTTGAAAAATGCACTACAACTCAGTAGTCAAACCATTTCTATTTGCGGGTTTGAACATGTCTAAACAGTGTCACATGTTTAAATTGAGGTATTTTGTGCTGCTTGAGTGCTTGTGCTCCAAGTGTTTGAGCCATTGTCAAGTTTGCATTTGGATATCATGTCTTGTGCAACAAAGATATAAAAAAAATGTGGTAATGTTCATTAATTGGTAGCAAGTAGTACCAACAGAGTTCAGTCAGTACTAGGGGAGGACAATTAATCACATTTTAATCACAATTTCAATTTCGGCATCTCAAAATTATGAAATATCATTAGGGCTGTCAAACAATTAAAACATTTAATCGCGATTAATTGCAGTTTGTTCATAGTTAACTCAAAGTTAATCATGATTAATTCATCATTAGTAAATGTACGCTGGACAGATTACTGTTTTAATACCATGACTGAACAAATAGTTTGCTTTAATGAAATGTTTTTTGTTTTTTTCCACACAATATTATTTTTTAAACAGAACACAAAATGAACATAAACAAGGTTTTGAAGACAATTAAAGAATTACCTGCTGTGCATTGGTGTCTTGCCAGATTTTGTACAAAATCCAAATCCAGTGAAGTTGGCACATGTAAATCGTAAATAAAAACAAAATACAGTGTTTTGCAAATCCTTTACAACCTATATCCAATTAAATACACTGCAAAGACAGTTTACTTAATGTTCGAACTGGTAAACTGTGTAATTTTTTGCAAATATTAGCTCCTTTGGAATTTGATGCCTGCAACATGTTTTAAAAAAAGATGGCACAAGCGGCTAAAAAGACTGAGAAATTTGAGGAAAGCTCATCAAATAATTATTTGGTGCATCATACAGGTGAACAGGCTAATTGGGAACAGGTGGGTTCAATGATTGGGCATAAAAGCAGCTTCCAAGAAATGCTCAGTCATTCACAGACAAGGATGGGGCGAGGATAACCACTTTGGGAACAAATGCGTGAGCAAATTGTCGCAGAGTTTAAGAACAACATTTCTCAACAAGCTATTGCAAGGAAATTAGGGATTTCACTATCTATGGTCCGTGATATCATCAAAAGGTTCAGAGAATCTGGAGAAATCACTGTACGTAAGCAGCAATGCCCATGACCTTCGATCCTTCAGGTGCATCAGTGACATCAGTGTGTAAAGGATATCACCACGTGAGATCCAGAACACTTCAGAAAACCAATGTTTGTAACTGCAGTTGGTTGCTACATCTGTAAGTGCAAGTTAAAACGTTACTATGCAAAGCGAAAGCCATTCATCAACAACACCCAGAAATGCTACCGGCTTCGCTGGGCCCGAGCTCATCTAAGATTGACTGATGCAAAGTGGAAAAGGGTTCTGTGGTCTGACAAGTTCACATTTTAAATTGTTTTTGGTTACTGTTGACATTGTGTCCTCCGGACCAAAGAGGAAAAGAACCCTCTGGACTGTTATAGGTGCAAAGTTCAAAAGCCAGCATCTGTGATGGTATGGGGGTGTATTAGTGCCCAAAGCATTGATAACTTACACATCTGTGAAGGCACCAATAATGCTGAAATGTACATACAGGTTTTGGAGCAACATATGTTGCCATCCAAGCAATGTATTTTTCATGGACGCCCCCTGCTTATTTCAGCAAGATAATGCCAAGCCACATTCTGCACGTGTTACAACAGCGTGGCTTTATAGTAAAAGAGTGCAGGTACTAGACTGGCCTGCGAGTACTCCAGACCTGTCTACCATTGAAAATGTGTGGCACAATATGAAGCCTAAAATACCACAACAGAGACCGGGCCCGGACTGTTGAAAAACTTAAGCTGTAGATCAAGCAAGAATGGAAAAAAATTCCACCTGAGAAGCTTTAAAGCACTACTGAAACCCACTACTACCGACCACAAAGTCTGATGGTTTATATATCAATGATGAAATCTTAAAATTGCAACGCATGCCAATACGGGCGGTTTAGTTTACTAAATTGCAATTTTAAATTTACCGCGAAGTGTCCTGTTGAAAACGTCGCGGAATGATGATGCTTATGTTGACTCGTGCTTGTGACGTTATTATTTGTAGCGGACGTTTTATCCCAGCACCACTAAAGGCTAAAAGTCGTCAGATTTAATCGCATAATTACACAGTATTCTGGACATATGTATTGCTGAATCTTTTGCAATTTGTTCAATTAATATAGGATACTACAAAGAAGAATGCATTTGGTGGAAAGCGGTGTAGCAACACAAACACAGCCGGTGTTTCTTTGTTTGTTGTGAAGCTTTAATATGGAACAGAGCGGTAAAGCGAACATGTTTCTCTACCACATGTCAACCGCCAGGTTTCGGTGAGAAAATTGTGTTAATAAGTTGGCTCTTACCGTAAACAAGAGCGGAGCTTGTGTCGTTCCTCCTGCAGCAGCTGTCAAAGAGGCAGCTGCGACTTTCTTGGGACCTCCATGGCTTCACTCAGAGACACTGGCGGTCACCACACCCCTCCGACTTTCAGGTATGACTTTATAATCTCACTAAAACACTAGTAACACAATAATCAGATAAGGGATTTTCCAGAATTATCCTAGTAAATGTGTCTAATAACATCTGAATCGCTCCTGCCCTCTTTTTTTTTTTTTTCTCGTCCTTCACTCTCCCTTTCCTCATCCACAAATGTTTCATCCTCGCTCCAATTAATGGGGAAATGGTCGCTTTCTCTGTCAGAATCGCTCGCGCTGCTGGTGTCTATGATTGTAATCAATGTGCGCATGTGAGGAGCCCTCACACCGGTGACGTCACGCGCACATCGGCTTCTACTTCCGGTACAGGCAAGACTTTTTTTATTAGCGACCAAAAGTTGCGAACTTTATTGTCGATGTTCTCTACTAAATCATTTCAGCAAAAATATGGCAATATCGCGAAATTATCAAGTATGACACATAGAATGGACCTGCTAGCCCCGTTTAAATAAGAAAATGTCATTTCAGTAGGCCTTTAAAAATATGGTCTCCTCAGTTCCTAAACGTTTACTGAGTGTTGTGAAGAGAAAAGGCCATGTAACACAGTGGTAAAAATGCTCCTGTGCCAACTTTTTTGCAACGTGTTGCTGCCATTAAATTCTAAGTTAATGATTATTAGAAAAAAGAAAAAACAGTTTCTCAGTTCAAAAATTAAATATCTTGTCTTTGCAGTCTATTCAATTGAATATAAGTTGAAAAGGATTTGCAAATAAATGTATTCTGTTTTTATTAATGATTTACACAACGTGCCAGCTTCACTGGCTTTGGGTTTTGTAGAAATACAGAATTTGTATTCCTGTTGTAGCAGCAATTGCATTTAAAGGGGGGATCTACACTTCCATGTTTACATACCAGTTTCATGCATTAACATCCATCCATTCATCCATCTTCTTCCGCTTATCCGAGGTCGAGTCGCGGAGGCAGCAGCCTAAGCAGGGAAGCCCAGACTTCCCTCTCTCCAGCCACTTGGTCCAGCTCCTCCCGGGGGATCCCAAGGCGTTCCCAGGCCAGCCGGGAGAGATGGTCTTCCCAACATGTCCTGGGTCTTCCCCATGTGGCCTTCTACCGGTCGGACGTGCCCGAAACACGTTCTTAGGGAGGCGTCCGAACCACCTCATCTGGCTCCTCTCGATGTGGAGGAGCAGCGGCTTTACTTTGAGTTCCTCCCGGATGGCAGAGCTTCTCACCCTATCTCTGAGGGAGAGCCCCGCCCCCCGACGGAGGAAACTCATTTCGGCCGCTTGTACCCGTGATCTTGTCCTTTCGGTCATGACCCAAAGCTCATGACCATAGGTTAGGATGGGAACATAGATCGACCGGTAAATTGAGAGCTTTGCCTTCTGGCTCAGCTCCTTCTTCACCACAACGGATCGATACAGCGTCCACATTACTGAAGACGCCGCACCGATCTGCCTGTCGATCTCACAATCCACTCTTCCCTCACTTGTGAACAAGTCTCCAATGTACTTGAACTCCTCCACTTGGGGAAAGATCTCCTCCCTAACCCGGAGATGGCACTCCACCCTTTTCCGGGCGAGAACCATGGACTTGGACTTGGAGGTGCTGATTCTCATCCCAGTCACTTCACACTTTGCTGCGAACCGATCCAGTGAGAGCTGAAGATCTTAGCCAGATGAAGCCATCAGGACCACATCATCTGCAAATAGCAGAGACCGAATCCTGCAGCCACCAAACCAGATACCCTCAACGCCCTGACTGCGCCGAGAAATTCTGTCTATAAAAGTTATGAACAGAATCGGTGAGAAAGGGCAGCCTTGGCGGAGTCCAACCCTCACTGGAAACGGGTTCGACTTACCAAGCTCTGACACTGATTATACACGAATGCCTTCTCCAAGTCCATAAAGCACATGTAGACTGGTTCGGGCAAATTCCCATGCACCCTCAGAGACCTTGCTGAGAGTGTAGAGCTGGTCCAAAGTTCCACGACCAGGACGAAAACCTTACTGTTCCTTCTGAATCCGAGGTTCGACAATCCGGCGTAGCCTACTCTCCAGTATACCTTAGTAGACCTTACCGGAAAGGCTGAGGAATGTGATCCCACAATAGTTGGAACACACCCTCCGGTTCCCCTTCTTAAAGAGAGGAATCATTACCCCGATCTGCCAGTCCAGAGGTACCGCCCCCGATCTCCACGCGATGCTGCAGAGTTTTGAAACCAAGACAGCCCCACAGCATCCAGAGCCTTAAGGAACTCCGGGCGGATCTCATCCACCCCCGGGACCTTGCCACAGAGGAGCTTTTTAACTACCTCTGCAACCTCAGCCCCAGAAATAGGAGAGCCCACCACAGATTCCCGAGGCCCTGCTTCCTCATAGGAAGACGTGCTGGTAGGATTGAGGAGGTCTTCGAAGTATTCCCTCCACCGATCCACAACATCAGCTGTCGAGGTCAGCAGAACACCATCCCCACCATACACGGTGTTGACAGTGCACTGTTTCGCTTTCCTGAGGCGGCGGATGGTGGTCCAGAATCACTTCAAAGCTGTCTGAAAGTCATTTTCCGTGGCCTCCCCGAACTCCTCCCATGTCCGAATTTTTGCCTCCGCGACTGCTGAAGCCGCACATCGCCTGGCCTGTCGGTATGAGCCAAAAAAGCCTCATAGGACTCTTTCTTCAGCTTGACGGCAGGACACCAGCGGGTTGTAGGATTACCACCACGACAGGCACCAGCTTGCGGCCACAGCTCCAATCGGCCGCCCCGACAATAGAGGTACGGAACATCGTCCACTCGGACTCAATGTCCAGCGCCTCCCTCGTGACATGTTCAAAGTTCTTCCGGAGGTGGGAATTGAAACTCTCTCTGACAGGAGATTCTGCCAGACGTTCCCAGGAGAGCCTCACAATGCGTTTGGGCCTGCCAGGTCTGTCCGGCATCCTCCCCCACCATTGCAGCCAACTCACCACCAGGTGGTGATCGGTAGAAAGCTCCCCCCTTCTCTTCACCCAAGTGTTGAAAATTATGAGACCGCAAATCCGATGACACAACTACAAAGTCGATCATGGAACTGCGACTTAGGGTGTCCTGGTGCCAAGTGTACATATGGAAACCCTTATTTTCGAACATGGTGTTCGTTATTGACAATCTGTGACGAGCACAAAAGTCTAATAACAAAAAACCACTTGGGTTCAGATCCGGGCGGCCATTCTTCCCAATCACGCCTCTCCAGGTTTCACTTTCGTTGCCAACATGAACATTGAAGTCCCCCAGTAGATAGAACAAGGCAATCACCCGGGGGAGCACTTTCCAGTACTCCCTTGAGTGAATCCAAAAAGGGTGGGTACTCTGAGCTGCTGTTTGGCGCATTAACATAAAATGTAAATTACTACAATCATGATTTTATTGTCAGCAATGTTTGGTAAGGTGTAATGGTATATTTCTACTTGAATAAATGCTTATGATACAATAAATGTTGTACAAGTTAATCATATTTATTTTGTTGCATGACACTTTTTCAATCTTCTCTATCAATAAAGTAATATTCAGCCTGTTAAACATTCTGTAATTGAAGACTATCAATCAGAAGAGGTTAAACAAGAATATACTGTAGCGATTGTAATATTGCGTCGGGAACTATCATTGCCCAATGTGGGCTACAAAAGGCAGTGGCATGCATGTCTGCAGTATTAAACACAGTCTCATTGGGAGCGAAGAACGAGGCGAGAAAGAAGGTGTTCAAAGATGGAGCCGTCGTGTGTGTGTGTGTGTGTGTGTGTGTGTGTGTGTGTGTGTGCGTGTGTGTGTGTGTGTCGCACTTCTGTTCTATTTAGTTTGACAGTACTGTTTGTGAACATAAATAAAAGGCTGACTTGTTCAAAGACACTAGACAGTCTACCGTCATTATATTGCTGCCGCTATTACCAGAAAACCATGGACTCGGATTTGGAGGTGCTGATTCTCATTCCGGTCGCTTCACACTCGGCTGCGAACCGATCCATCTGGTCAGGATGCCACCCGAACGCCTCCCTAGGGAGGTGTTTAGGGCACGTCCAACCGGTAGGAGGCCACGGGGAAGACCCAGGACACGTTGGGAAGACTATGTCTCCCGGCTGGCCTGGGAACGCCTCGGGATCCCCCGAAAAGAGCTAGACGAAGTGGCTGGGGAGAGGGAAGTCTGGGTTTCCCTGCTTAGGCTGTTGCCCCCGCGACCCGACCTCGGATAAGCGGAAGATGATGGATATTACCAGAAAACATTTATTTAGGTAGAAATATCACATAGCATTACAAAACATTTTTGACTAATTGATCGTAATGTAGTACTATTTTTTTGTTGTTTTGTTGGTAGGACCGGATGTGAAGCGTAGCGCTACCATCATGAACTATGTTGTGTGTGTGATTGGTATGACAAAAACTTGACATATTTTGACAAAAGTCTCTTATTAAAGTGACTTTAGACTGCCTTGTTACTGTCTTTTTTCTGCTGAGCTTTTATTCCATCTTAATAAAGCAGTTCGAGTAACAAGCTCAACTGTAATGTAAACACGGACGTGAAGTTAGTCCTCACTACAAGCAACAAAGCTTGCCAGCAGCCTTCGATCTAATAATGTCATCTCACTGCAATTGAAGATAAAATTGACTTGTCATGGCTTTAGACCTGAGATTTTTATAATGTCCCGCTTTCTTTGTACATTTCTGCTCGCTATTTTCTGCGTTTGTAATTCCACAGTAACTGGACACCATTACATTTCCTCAAGCAACCTACAGAACGGGCCGAGAGTCAAAAAGTAGTCAGGACGTTATTCGCGCATTATAAAAAGTTATCGCCGTTAAAGGACCTTATAGTTAACACGTTATTATCGCGTTAACTTTAAATAAATATAACTTTTTAAAAAAGGATTAATGGGCCGCGCAACGTGCATGCAAGTTACTGAGCTTGTAACGATGAAATGGATGAGTGAGCGTATATGCGTGAAAATAATGACCAAACCAAAATACGTACTAGACCAGGGGTGCACACACTTTTTCACCATGTAAACTACTTATAAAATGACCAAGCCAAAATGATCGACCTACTACAAAAATGCAAAACATATATTTATGTATGGATATATTGAGAACTCTTTATATGTACAATGTATGTTAATGTACTTTGCAAAACCGAATGAGTCCATATTGCACAACACACTTAACTATGTAACTTTTTTTCTCATTACCTTACCTTTATGACTTGCACTGGATGAAATCAGTCAGGGATGCATAGTTCGGACAGTATCTGCCAAGATCCAGCCTCAAGCACACTTCCAAATGTTCAACAGTCATGGTGGCACGATACTTGGATTTAGTGATCTTCATGTGGGAAAAGCCTGACTCACATAAATAAGTGGAGCCGAAAAATGCAGTCAAGGAGATAGCACATTTCCTCATGTTGGGGTAATTTTCCACTGTGAGTAAATTCCACAACTGTCCATGAGCTCTGGACTTAGCTCAATGTCAGCTTGTAGTGTCAAAATCTAATTTTCCACTCCAGAAGAGTTCAGGTGAAACAGTTTTGCAATTGTTGATGCAAGTGAAACAACATCAGCACCTTCCGGAAAAGTATAGCACTTGAATGTAGCGACTGGCTCCAGCAAAGAAAAGTCTTGAAAGAGTTTGTCTAACTCTGATAGACAATTGTCAATCTGCTCTGCGTAGCGTGAACTGTCAAGTTGCATACAGGCCTTTCCTTGCATCTCCAGCTCTGATGCCAGGTTCAGGAAGTTTGCCAAATCATAGCGCCTCAGCGTTGAATAGAAATGTTGCATTTTTCGTTTAAAAGCATTAACTGAGCTGATCATATGGATCTCTGTTTTGTCTTTTCCTAAAGCTCGAGATTAAGGAAATAAAACCTGTTTGTTTGATCGGTTAAAAAAGCTAAATCTAACAGCCACTGAATCGTCATTTAGACGCTTGTATTCCACATGTCCAGCTGCGTGGAAAAACTCTTTGATCATTGGACAGAGCTCTTGAAATCTTTGCAGGAATTTCCCTCAACTAAGCTACTTCACGTCAGTGTGGAGCAACAACTCAGAGTGGTCGCTGTCAGCCTTCTCCAGATGTGCACAGATTAGCCGTCTTTGAAGAGCTCTGGCGCGAATAGAACAGGCCATCTTCGTTGCCACATCAATGATCTCTTTCATGTATTTTAGCGCATAACGCTTGTTGGTGTATTATGCAGTGGTAATTGAGGTAGTCAGAAAAAGCATTGTCCTCCCTGCACTTTGCAATAACTTCATTGAAGCGGCCAACCATTGCGGGTGCTCCATTCGTGGTGATGGACACCAATTTGTACACTAGGAGCTCGGATTTCTCGATAAAGTTTTTGAAAAACTGATATTCAGTCATGGTCAAAAGTTTACACACACTTGTAAAGAACATAATGACATGGCTGTTTAGAGTTTCCAATAATTTGTACAACTTTTTTTTTTTTTTGTGCTAGAGGGAATGGAGCACATACTTTACGTTATACTTAACATACTTTACATATACTTATCATTCATGAAGTTTTGTTCTTTAATGAATTTCTTATGGGTCAACTGAACATGTGACGAAATCTGCTGGGTCAAAAGTATGCATACAGTAAAGTTAATATTTGGCTACATGTCCCTTGGCAGGTTTCACTGCAATAAGATACTTTTGGTAGCCATCCACAAGCTTCTGGCAAGCTTCTGGTGGAACTTTTGACCACTACTCTTGAGAAAACGTGTGCAGTTCAGCTAAATTTGTTGGTTTTCTGACATGGACTTGTTTCTTCAGCATCCAGTCCCCCTTCCTAATCCAGACGAGATGGTATGCATTGCGGAGGTCTAGTTTGGTGATGACGGTTGCGGGAACAAGGGGTTCGAAGTAGGAGCGCATGAGTGGAGGAGGATACCTGTTCTTGACTGTGATGGTGTTGAGTCAGTTGATCTGTCTTGCCGACAAAGAAAAATTCAGCGGCTACCAGTGATTTGGAGGGAGTGATGATCCCTGATGCCAGTGAGTACATGATGTAGTCAGACACGGCCTTCTCGGGTATGGACAGGTTGGACAGACTGCTAGAAGGGAGTACTGCGTCGGGTACAAGATCGATGGCACAGTCGTACGGTCTGTGCCGGGGTAGGGATAGTGCCTGTGCCTTACTGAATACGGCTGCAGGGTCATGGTAGACAGCGGGAACCTCAGACAGGTCAGATGGGAATGACTTGAGCTTGGGGTTTTCCGAGGCGGGGGCTGCGGCCTTGAGGCAATTAGGATGGCATGCCGTGTTGCAGGCTATGATCCTCCCTGAGATCCAGGAAATCTGGGGGTTGTGTTGGCGAAGCCATGAGCGGCTGAGAACAAGAGGAGTGACGGGGGTGTTGAAGGATAAACGAGCTGATTTGCTCCGTGTCGTTGCCTGACAGGGTTAGTGTGACCAGTGCTGTGGTGATGGGTACCAGGGGATGCCCATCCAAGGCCTAAACTGGTAAGGACTTTTCCAGGGGCAGAAATTCAACCCCGGCTTGACAGGCAATATCACGGTCCATGAAGCTTTCATCTGCTCAAGAGTCCAAATATGTTCCCAGCTACAGACTCCTTGACTGCCAAGATAATGTTGCGGAGAAGAGACAGCCAGGGTCACTGTGACCCTGGGGAAAGGTGGTGTGGCTTACCAGTGAGCCTGATCTTTTGGTCTTGTGGAGCAGGTCTGGATCACGTGACCCGCACAACCACAGTCGAGGCAGAGGCGCTGCTGGAACCTCCTCTCCCATTCCGCCGCGCCAAGTCGTGTCCTGCCCAACTGCATTGGTTTCACCCCTCTGGTAGGTGCGGGGAAAAACCCAGACTGGTGCACCAAGTGTGTGCCTTCAGTCTGATCTCTGGCAGCAGTAGGGGAGTAGGAAGCGGTCCGATTATCCCACGCCGGCCATCTGGCTCTCTCGCGGGCTGCGAGTCTTCGTTCGCCTGCCTGTTCCTTGAGCCTCTGGTCCATGAGCAGGGCCAACTGCATGAGGTCATGGTAGGTGGCCGGTCGGTCTCACAACAATCCGTCCTTGATATCTTCGGAGAGGCCCCGACAATAGGCGCTCAACAAGGCCTTATTATCCCACCCGCTGTCGAAGGCCTGGGTGCGGAACTCAAAAGTGTAGTCTGCAACAGAATGAGAGCCTTGCTGGAGGGAGTGAAGACGTGACGCGGCGCCGCCTCCATCGGCGGGGTGATCAAAAACTGCCTGGAACTCAGAGTGAAAAGCAGCAAAATTTGTGCTGAGACCAAGGTTGTGTTCAACAGCTGCCGTGGCCCACTGGAGAGCCCTTTCAGACACCAGTGAGAAAAAAAGGCTATCTTGGCCCTGTCAGAAATGTAACGGGAGGGCTGATGACAAAAAACCTTGTCGGACAGACAAGTGGTTTATCCAATCACATACAAAGATTTTTTTTTACAAGGCCCCGCCTGCTGGTAATGAACCAGTCAGGATCGTCGGGCGGGATTTCATAGATGCGCCAAAGTGACTGTTTGATTCAATTGCAACTGTTTTGTCGAATCTATCGAACATTAATTCTTTAAAAGATGAACAGAGAACTGTCGTTATCCAATATGTCGGCTGTTCTGTTTTGGATTTCCCAGCGTCGCTCTCATCAGCGTCAGAGGTTT
Source organism: Nerophis ophidion (assembly GCF_033978795.1). NCBI lineage: Eukaryota > Metazoa > Chordata > Actinopteri > Syngnathiformes > Syngnathidae > Nerophis > Nerophis ophidion. The sequence continues at coordinate 35,778,377 of NC_084621.1, read as the reverse complement.
TGATGTTAGTGGTTGAAGTAGCACATCATTCAAGATAACGGACAAGTGGTTTATCCAATCACATACAGTGATTTTTTTTACAAGGCCCCACCTTCTGAAATACATCTCCTATTGAGAACTCCAAGAGCCTTGTGTGGAGCTCAACAAACTACAAGGATCTGGCGATAGTCAGGTTAACATAGGGGGCCACGCCTCTTCAAAATCACTGCGGTTGTGTGCACAGAAAGTGGTGACATCAAAATGGCAGCCTCCAATTGCTTCAACCAGCATGCACAATTCGTGTTCGTACACCAAGACATGGTCGTACAAAGAGGCATATTTGGTGCAATGTAAATGTGCGTAAACCGAAATAAAAAAGCTGTTCCTGACTTGTGGTTCCACTGTACTGGTATCAAATGAGTATGCATCGTATCTGCTGATGTAGTAATGTCAGAGTTATAAAAAAAAATAAAATACGACCAATCAAAATACATCAATATACAAAAAATATCACTACAGATAATTGGTTGATCTCTAACCGTGACCCATTCTGCAATTTCATTGGTCTGATGTGACGAGGCCAAATTTATTGGCGGTATGTAAAGCCTGAAAAATCCATCAATTATCTCTGGCATTGTATAAAGCGAGGGGAAAAAGTAGCATCTTATAATCGGTAAATTATACAATGTTACCCTTGTGAATGCATTGCAACGATGACAACAGTTTCCATCAGATGATATCAGATTTCAGGTGTCGATCTTAATTCTCTCCTAAAAAGATTTCATATCTCTGAATTCTGTTCAAAAGGTCCACTTGCTTTCCGGAATTTCCGCTGTACTGAACAATTGTTTTGCTTTTCAGGAGTTTTCTTTGACCGAAAATGCTTCCTTTTAAAAAAAATCATAATCATTTCTACTGAAATGCAGCAATCTTGAGAGCAGTGCAAACAACATTTATTCAACACTGCCAATATTGTGGTGAGCGCGTATTCAAGGGGCGGCCTCCCACTCAACATATTTATTGATTAGAATTCACCACAATGCGCCTTGGATGTGTTTGTTTGCAAAGTGGTGGTAGGGGCTCTTTGCACTGCGCACTTAATGAATAATGAATCATGCTAAAATTTGTGTTGTGATGCTCTAGGTTAGGTGGGTGTTGTTATTTGACCTCTCATGAGAGGCACACCTCAAAGTGCACTGAAAGTCGAACTTGATTATGTTTATAAACTGGAGGAGCAGCCGATTACGTCACAAAGAAATACCGTATGTTTGCTCGGTAAAGACAAGCCAGCTCTTCGGTCCAACAGGATTGTTTCATGATCAGCACATCTATCCCAATCGTACATACTAGGTTTGAGAGGGATTTATGATGTGTATTTTTAAGAGAAAGCTGCTTCTGTCACATTGTCGCTGGAGGCGTAGCTGTGGCTTATGCCGACTCAGAGTGGAAATCACAGAGTTACTCCAGATATAATCCAATTCCCCCATGGTAAAGATAGTGTCATGACATAGTGCAGGGATGTACATATTATTATCTATTCACTCCATTTTGGCGGTTTCTCATATTTTGTCTTCAGTGCAACAAAGTGTAAATCCAAATGGCAATGAATCTGATTATAGCGACTGCTGCTTATTGCATCCAAATGTGTGACCCAGAGGAATACAAGTAATAGTTGTCTGCTGCAGAGGATTTTGTGTGTTCAGAACACGTCACACTTTTGCCTGGATAACATTCACATTGTGTACAGGCCTGGAATTTTGTCATTTAAGGGGCAAGGCTGCTTGGCCTTTGGTGTCGGCAACCTTTTTGAGGGCACTAAGTCCAAATGTCGGGGGCAGGAAGGCCATCAAATTGGCTTGGGCCGAAAACAAATATTGCTTGACGATATATTGACTGGGCAACACGGTGGGTGAGGGGTTAGTACACTGCCTCACAGTACAAAGATCCTGAGTAGTCCTGGGTTCAATCCCGGGCTCGGTATCTTTCTGTGTGGAGTTTGCATGTTCTCCCTGTGACTGCATGGTTATGAATGAATGAATGAATGAAATAAGTTTATTTCGGTCATATAATCAATCAACCATTTTGTGTGATCAGTTTTACAGTACAGGTTATACATAAACAATCATACACATACAAACACAAAACAAAAGAAAAAGAATGACCGAAAAAGGATTAGGCTGAAACCAAAGCTTATATTTTCCTATCCTATACCTTCACTGAAAATTAGATTGCCTGGAACATCAACGTTAAAAAAAAAATCAATAGGATGAAAGTAATTGTTACTATATTTTATAATTTTCAATTATTTCACCTTTCAAGGTTTTCTTAAACCTTACCAAAGAAGTGCATATGTCTTGAGTTCATCACTGAGCCTGTTCCACCATTTAACTTGTATAACTGAAATACATTTGTATTTTATATTCGTTCTTGCTTTACCTATTTCAAAACTCAATATCCCCCGTAAATTATAGTTTTCTCCTCTTAAATGAAATAACCTAAGAATACAAGCTGGAAGGTTGTTGTTCTTTACTCGAAACATAATTTCCATTGTTTTTAAATACACAACGTCTGAAAATTTTAATACATTTGAACTTATAAATAATGGATTGGTATGTTCATAGTAGCACGCTTTTTGTATTATTCTAATGACCATTTTTTAAGTTTTATTATTGGGTCTATGTTTGTTTTATAAACATTTCCCCAAATTTCAACACAGTACGTTAAATATGGAAAAATAAAAGAATAATACAACATATTCAGGCATTTCTTATTCAGCACGTGCCTCACTTTATAAAGAATAGCAATATATTTGGATATTTTTCCCTTTATATATTCAATAGGCGGTTTCCAATATAGTTTATGATCGATTATTATTCCCCAAAAATTAGTTTCATATAGTCTATCAATTTCCACTTGATTTAATTTCAATTTTGCTTCACAATGTGTCCTTGCACCACTAAACACCATAAACTTAGTTTTCTTATCATTTAATGATGACTTATTAATATCAAACCATTTTATTAGCTGAATTAACTCAACCTCTACTATCCTCAACACTTCTTTCAAGTCTTCTCCTGAACAATATACATTTGTATCATCTGCAAACATAATGAACTTCAATTTATTGGATACGGAACAAATATCATTTAGGTAAAGTATAAATAACTTAGGTCCCAATACCGAGCTTTGTGGAACCCCACAAGTTACTCTTTTTGGCTGTGATTTAGTCTTATTAATTTCCACATATTGAGATCTGTTACTTAAATAACTACTTAACCACTGTTGTGAAACACCTCTTATGCCATAGTTTTCCAATTTTTGCAGAAGTAAGGAATGATAGATTGTGTCAAAAGCTTTACATAAGTCAATAAATACTCCAATGGTGTGTTGCTTTTTTTCTATTGCTGTAGCTATGTTTTCTACAAAGTCCATCACTGCTAGAGATGTAGATCGATTACTCCTGAACCCATACTGATGGTCATTCAATAGCTCATGTTTGTCAATGAACTTATCAAGTCTATATACAAATAATTTCTCAAGAACTTTTGCAAATTGAGGTAGTAAGGACACAGTTCTGTAATTTGAGACCATATGTTTATCACCATTTTTATAAATTGAAATAACTTTTGCGATTTTCATTTTGTCAGGAAAAATTTCAGTTGATAAAGATGTATTGCATATATAAGTAAACGGCTTCAGGACACAATCCATCACTTCTTTAAGAAGTGACATATCCATGTTGTTACCATCGACAGATTTTTTGTTTTTAAACTTTCTGACCACTTCTAACACATCACTTGCACAAACTCCGCCAAAAAACATTGTTTTTTTAATGTCAGATACACGCTTTAACTTTTTCTCTATTTTCAATAATTTATTTGTCATTTTTTACTAGATATGCTGTGAAATCCTTTTTGCTAGATTTTTTAGTCATAGTATTAAGCACATGCCAGGTTTCACAGATTTTATTTTTATGTTTATGCAGCGTTTGTTCATAATAGTTTTTTTGTTGCAGCCTCATAATACATGTCAATCTGTTTTTATGCTTTTTATATTTGTCTTCATTTTCCTTTGTTCGATTCTTAATAAATTCCTTGTAAAGCCTATTTTTTTTTACAGGCTTTTACTAAACCCCTTGTTATCCATGGTTTCTCCCTCTTTTTAGTATTTTGCTTATATTCTGTCAATGGACAATGATGGTCATAAAGTGTCAGAAATATATACAACATGTAGGTAGAAGTAAAGTTGTACATTATTGAACTGATAATCAAGTAAGGACCTTTGGAAACAAGAGTGCAGAGTAAGCATATAAACACTACAGTAAAAGCGGATTTATTCACAGGTCATAAGCAAACACATCTTAAGTCTGGCAGATTTCGAATGAGGACATGACATGACATAACAACATGACATATGTCGGTCAAACCTTTGCAGCACTTTTAAAATTGCTAGTTATGGTAGCATGTTTTTGGTGATGTGTTCAACCACACTTTCTATGAGAGCACGCTATTTTGCACTGTTTTGTTTACTAAACGAAAAAGTGAGTGTGGATTGTCAAGTTGTGTGTTCAAGTGGGAGTGCAAGTTTGTTGCATTCACGCGCATTCGGTATATAGGCTCTTCGGTTTTGATAGTCTCAGTTTGTTTTCCATAGGTTTATATTGAAATATTACCACACTGGTGACATGGCATTTGGTGTTGTGATCATTTTGTCCATGTTAGCTGCTACATGCTAACACGTTTCACTGTGTGATGTTTGGGGGCCAGTGGCCATGCCTCCTTTTAAAAAACCCAAAACCAGTGGAGTTGGCACGTTGTGTAATTTGTAAATAAAAACAGAATATAATGATTTGCAAATCCTTTTCAATTTATATTCTATTGAATAAACTGCAAAGACAAGATATTTAATGTTCAAACTGAGTTGAGTTGAGTTGAGTTTGAGTTTATTTCTACCATGCAAGCATACAACATGATACATCACAATTTCCAGTTTTTCTTTTCAACATGTTCGAAAAGGACTAGGAATAAGCAGAGTTTATTTAATCATACCCCGTATCTTTTACATAACAGTTGCTAAAACCTTTGTTCACTTCCTGTTCTCAATTCATTCACAGTATACTCCATAAGTAATAACAATAAAAATAAATAAATAAATGACAATTGGTGAAGTAAGTTATATTTCATATGATGAGATGAGTAAGATTTTTTTGAGGATGAATGAATGGATGGATAAAATAAATTCAGAGTGTTTATCATGGTTCTTCTTCTTTGTACTTTGTAAACACTTTGAAGAGTTTTTTTTTAAGTGGATTGTATTAGTCATTGTTTGATTGCTTTTCTTAATCCCTTGCATTATTTAATTCCACATACTGATATACTGAAGGTTAATCCGTTACATTATTTAATTCCACATATTGATATACTGAAGGTCTTAAGTGTTGTACGTGCATACAAATGTTTTAAATTACATTTTTCTCTAAGATTGTAGTTCTCCTCTTAATTATTGTATATTCTTGGGTAGCAGGTTATAGTTTGCTTTGTGTATAATTTTAGCTGTTTGCAAATTCAATATGTCGTGGAATTTCAGTATCTTTGATTCAATAAATAAAGGATTTGTATGTTCTCTATATCCAACATTATGCATTATTTTAACTGATCTTTTTGTAACACCGTTAATGAAGTGTACTTTTGTAATTATTTCCCCAAATTTCTACACAATAACTCAGATATGGTAACACTAGCGAGCAGTAAAGAATATTAAGTGATTTTTGGTCTAGAACATGTTTTGCTTTATTTATTATTGACGTTTTTTTTTTTGCTACTTTATGTTGTATATTTTTTACATGAGATTTACAGTTCAATTTATCATCAACCATTATACCTAAAATCTTTTTATTTTTTTGCAAATAATCTTTAACTTAGAATTTAATGCTCCCCTCACTTTCCAGGGGGTGATCAAGGGGATGGGTCAAATGCAGAGGACAAATTTCACCACACCTAGTGTGTGTGTGACAATCATTGGTACTTTAACTTTAAGTTTACTTAATGACAGCAACACGTTGCAAAAAAGTTGGCACATGGGGCATTTTTACCACTGTGTTACATGGCCTTTCATTTTAACAACACTCAGTAAACGTTTGGGAACTGACAGGGACAGTAGAGTGAAACATTGCTACCCATAGGTAACCGATGTCAAAGTACATAAGATTTCTAGCCACAGGCTAGTTTGAAACCCTTGTCCCTGGTTAGACTTTTTAAAGAAAAGTAGAGAAAAGTGTAAAACACATAAAAAGATTAAGACAAGTTCAAAAATCAAAACCCACTGAAAATAATTGGCCCCATTTGTCCATATTACATCAAGTTCTCGTGCTTACACTTCTGATTTTCCTTTGAGCCACTTACCACTTAAGCCAGTTACCCATGCTTTGGGAACTAATACAGCCCCATACCATCACAGATGCTCGCTTTTGGACTTTGTGCCCATAACAATCCGGATGGTTCTTTTCCTCTTTGTTCCGGAGGACAGGAGGTCCACAGTTTCCAAAAACAATTTGAAATTTGGACTCATCAGACCACAGAACACTTTTCCACTTAGCATCAATCCATCTTAGATGAGCTCGGGCCCAGAGAAGCCGAATGCTCTTGAAGCAGGCATATGGCAATTTATCGACGCTGAAAAACTTACCAATATAATTTTCATTTCTCGTCGTTTAATTGACTTATCGAATATCGGCCCTGGCCTACGTCAAATAAAACAATGATTTTAGGTGCACAGTCATAATTAACGTAGCATAAAGGTAAGGATGATTATATTTTTAATACGTATTACTTTCAATTAAATATACTATATTAAACTGTTTATTTCACATAATTGGTTATTTACCAAGACTTTCTTTCTTTTGCCCACAATGACGGTAACATATTGGTGCTTTATAATATTTATCACGGTCAGAAGTGTTTTTCTTCATACGGTTTACATTCACGTTAAACTAGCATAGTCGAGTGGTTAGAGAAAACTGCAAAACTCGCTTACATTGTGGCGTTACATATTATATGTTGAGAGTCTTCTTAAGCTTCCACAAATGTATAAAACGTTCTTACCTTACCCCGGATTTCCAGTGAATGCAAAACAGCCGTAGAACAGCAGCCGCAAAGCGGCGTACTCTTTCCGTTTATTCAAGGTAATATGTCCGTTTTCATCTCCTGCGGATTCCAGCGCTTAATATACGCAAAGTTTGTATATTTGCTGGACACTGCAAAAAATTTGTTCATTTTAATTAAAATGTGCTCGTGTTGGACAGGAAGTCATGCACAAACTCTAATCAAATTATCCGGTTTACTTTTAAAATAAAATACTCAGTTTTTAAGGCAGATCGTATTTTACACATTGAAACGTCTCCATGGGCTGGGACAGACATGACATAATTTCCACTTGTCGACACAAATGAATGAGGGCATGCTGATTCTGGAGGTCCAAAAATAAAAGAATTCAGTATATACAACCATGCGCCGGGCAGCTATATGGGGATGTGGTGGCCGGGAAAGCAGGGGAGTGGTTGTTGAGGCACCTCCGTATACTCTTGTATTGTTGGCTATCAATTGTCAATACAAAAAATAAAGTTATTTAACACAACAAAACTGTCGTTGGTGTTGTCATTCAGCACCTGGTACTAATGGCACGACCGAGTTTATTTGCTTTTGCTTTTCTGAAAGGACAAAAAAAACTATTTGTGGTTTCTTTATTACAACTTCCCTTTTCACGTGATTACGCCTGGATTCCCGAGATCTTGTAAAAGTTTGCACAATGTCGCTACACGACGGAGCTACAACAGAAGGGCTTTGGGGATTACCGGACTGTGAATGGCGGTGCTGTTCCGTGGTGGTTTCATTCAGCAGCCATTCTGCATCCAGGGGAAATCCTGGGTTAGTTTAGCTCATTTGACTTCTTAATTCAGTGCATTGGGCTTTGAGCAGTCGGATACATTCACATATCTGGATTTAGGCTGCTCTGGAGCTTGGTGATATTGCAAAAAAAATGATCACGATTCGTTTTTTTATGTCATCCAATCTGAATTAATATCACCATCTTTTTATTTTTTATTAAAGCTGATTGTCCAGTGCATTATTATGCATCCCCAATGTTTACTACTGCGGTATATTGTAACATACATTTCCACTATTTTTCATTTTGTTCATATCTATATTTGTTTACGAGAGGTGGAACAGTAAAGGTAACCCATGCTACGGTCCGTACCTGGTTTTAGAGCCTGGTTTTAGAGCCAGGGTTTTGCTTCTTTTTTGTATGTTTAGTGGGGTTAAATAGAACTACTATTTTTCCTCCTAAAGTTCTTTCGTTTTTTTGCTAGTCATCGCAAACGTTCTGCAGTAAACAAAGTATCATTGGTGTATTGGACACCATAAGACCTTTCTTTTCAACATTTACTGAATAACACTTTCAATTAGTAAATTAATATTTGTATTTTTTAATTGTATACGTCATTCCATTGTAAGCGGACCATTGATCGCTGTACACGTGTATGTAAAGTACTAGCCAGTCGGCCCCAGAACAAGAGGATCGAGAACAAGAAGGCACTTATCGACTACAGCATCAGATGACAATAACGAACTCGCGCAAAAATCTTAGGGGAAATTTCTATCATAAATGGAGATATCCTCTGGTGCCACACTTGGAAAAAAAACGTCACAAGGAAACTTTGTTTTATAAAGATATCCGTCATGGTTCCATGATTTGATTTTACACTTTTGAGACTTGTACACACCCCAAATACATGAAAAACAGGTATCAATATGTAAGAAAAGTTGGTTTTGCATTATAAGTCCTCTTTGAAATAAAAACATTAAAGTAAAACAATGTTGATCACATTATAAGGGCATCACACTCGTGATTCTGAGACTATGACATCAGAGCATCGATTCTGTACACTACCTACCTATTATCATGTAAAGTAGGTCTATATAACAGCGTGGGGAAGTTTGTGGAGTGGCTGTGCCAGTAATCTAAGGGTTACGGGTTCAATCCCCACCTTCTACCATCCTACTCACGTCCGTTGTGTCCTTGGGCAAGACACTTCACCCTTGCTCCTGATAGGTCCTGGTGAGCACCTTGCATGGCAGCTCCCGCCGTCAGTGTGTGAATGTGTGTGTGAATGGGCGAATGTGGAAATACTGTCAAAGCGCTTTGGGCTCCTTAAAAAGGGGTAGAAAGGCGCTATAGAAGTACAACCCATTTACCATTTACTATATATAATGCAACATTGCAATTAGCTGGGGAGCATATTTCCTGAAATATATTTTTTCAGTCGAAATAAGCTATATTCAATGTTTCAAGTTGTTAAACGTTAAAGTTTGCAATTTTTGACCCGTTCACATTACATTATAATAAATGCTAGTGTAATTTTTGAGGATTTTGGAACCGTTTTGACGCAATATTAGTTGTTACCCACATATAACGGTACTTCATTGTTGTTGTGTTAACTGTTTCATGTTGTGCAGTCTGACCACCATCTGTTTGGAGAATTTAGCGAAGTTGTTCGCTATTGTCGCAAATTAGTGTTTTCCTTTCAGCAGACTGAAGTGCGTCTGGCCATACAAAGTGCAGCACTATTGTAACATGATTGTGAGGGTGAGCAGATTGCGCTAAATCTAAATATAGAACAGCGCCAAAACCTTCTATGGTAGTTCAAAATAATTGTGGCCGGGCACTACAAGAAAAGTTAATGAATGGGATACCTCACAATCATCATTAGGCCTTTTTGTACCAAAAGTTCAGGTACTTTAAATTCCACCTAGGTTCTTCTAGACCTGTGTTGTTTGTGTTTCCACCACATTTTACAGTTCAGGGTAGTTTATACAAATCAGGCTGATGATGTATGGATGAGTGGTAGAGTATATTCTACAATATACCATGTAAACATCCATCCAAACAGACACTATTTGGTCATATTTATTTTACTAAAGGGCAAGTAAATTAAATACAAATAAATAATATACAAAACAATATGATTATATAAATATTACATATCTGTGTTTATCTCACAGCGACAACATAAACACATCAGAATTGGCGTCAGACTAATAACATTTGCATTTGGATAACTCTCGTTGTACTTGTAACTACACAAACGGTGTGTCACTGACTACTTTTACAGCATGTGGCAAAGTAAATAGTAAATATTTCATGTGATTCATCTTCGTTCGACTCGATCTTCAAACTACAAGGTCGCAGTCCCTGTAAGCAGCTCAACTTCCTGCTATGAAGTACGGCTGAAAATACTTTATATTTCTCTCTAAATACATTCTTAACAGTCTGTCAACCTTTCGTAGCTTTGGGTATTGAAATGAAGTTTGTAAAAAATTCATAAACAATATTAAACTGCTTACTAGTTTAAAGAGTATGGCTGAGTAAAAACACAACAAGATCAGCGTTCTTCAGCACACAGATGCCACATTAGAATTCCCGCAAGTCCAAACTTCCTTTCGTTCTTCTTTCTCTCCGTTGTCAAGAATGTTGTGATAGAAATACATTTGACAGCAGAGCACTCCGTCTAAGTTTCCCTGGGAACTTCCAAAAGGCCCACATTGCAACGCAGCACTAAACATAATTTCTGAATAACTTATTCGACTCGGGTAGTTTTTGGTAGAAACACAGGGAGTCCTTTATTTACCCGGGTAAATATGAAAGTTCCTGCAAAAGGTTTTTGCTGTGAAAAAAAGTCTATATTATATTATTCCTTAACGGGGGGTTCCAGATTAGTGGTTGTATCTTCAGCTCTTGCAGAGGCTTCTATTGTCAAATTGACCTTGTGCACAATGTTTGGTCACTAATTTCTCCTCATCAGTTGTTTAAAATCTTTTAACTACCATGAAGGAGGAGCCGATCCAAGCCTGTTGCATATGCTGTACTCATTTGATGGTAATTATTGCTATAATAATCGTGATAATATGGCACCTGTCAAATCCATCATTTGCCTTTGATTTTTTAAACCAGACAGCGTTTACAGCTAATTGTCTATGATATACACCTTGAATGCAAGCGGGTATTATAGTGCCATAGAACAGTAATTGAAGCACCAGGATGCTAAAAGTAAGTTATTGTATTCACATCTCAGTAAATTGACACTGCACTGTATGCGTGCCTTTTTAAAGAATGTTATAGCCATTGTAGATGCAAACGCTGTGGGTGAAAAAAAACAAGAGACAGCCAAGACTATGAAAATAGCTGTCTAAATAAGTACATAAAATTCAGCAGCTGGCTATTTCCCACACTAACAATAAAAGTGGTTTGATGTAGTGATGAGGTTGTCTTTTTATAATGAAGACGGTTCAACACACCCAGAAGCATTTTAATTGAAAAGCGTTGCTGAAAAACCGGGGATGTTGAGGGGGGAAATTGCATGTGTTGTCAAATGCAAAGGACTTATCTCGGCTCAGCGTGAACACAGTTATCATATGTTGCATACAGCACTTCATTGTTGTATCGAATTGGTGGAAATATTCCCGCCGTCCTTGTGTTCCTGTTAATAGCCGACAGTATGCGTCTCATTATTTGTCGCAGAATGTCTATTTGTACAGTACACAACAAGTGGGAAAGTGATGACATTTTCCCGGAAAGTTGATGCCTCAGGGGCTTTGATGCTGCATATTGTGTTTAACGTCCTTAACAAGGTTTGTTGTTCAGTTTTAATTAGCGCGATGCTGCTTCTTCTGAAACTATACTACTATTGTACATTTAAAGAGAATAATTGCAATCGCGTCCTTGCATAGCCTACTTCGTAGGTCTCATTTCGGTGGACCAATCAAAACACTTTTGGTGATGTGTTAGTATTAGCCCTAACGTTTACTGTTTACAACTGGTAAAGTGGTACCTTGATTTACAAACTTGAACATGGTTCGTAAACCATAATTTTTGTATAGTGAAGCAGAGTTTCCAATAAGAATCAATATAAACATGAATAATTGGTTCTTGCCTTGACAAAAGTCCCTATTTTAATAAAAAATAACTGCACACTTTGAAGACTATATCACACACATACAGTGAAGGAAATAAGTATTTGAACACCCTGCTATTTTGCAAGTTCTCCCACTTAAAAATCATGGAGGGGTCTGAAATGTTCACGGTACGTGCATGTCCACTGTATGAGAGATAACCTAAAAAGAAAAATCCAGAAATCACAATCTATGATTTTTTAACAATTTATTTGTGTGATACAGCTGAAAATATGTATTTGAACACCTGTCTATCAGCTAGATTTCTGACCCTCAAAGACCTGTTAGTCCGCCTTTAAAAGTCCTCCTCCACTCCACTGTATTATCCTGAATCAGATGCACCTGTGTGAGGTCGTTAGCTGCATAAAGACACCTGTCCACCCAATACAATCAGTAAGACCCAAACATTCAGCATGGCTAAAAGTAAAGAGCTGTCCAAAGACACCAGAGACAAAATTGTACAACTCCATAAGGATGGAAAGGGCTACGGAGAAATTGCCAATCAGCTTGGTGAAAAAAGGTCCACTGTTGGAGCAATCATTAGAAAATGGAAGAGGCTAAACATGACAGTCAATCTCAATCAAAGTGGAGCCAATGCAAGATATCACCTCGTGGGGTCTCAATGATGCTAAGAAAGGTGAGGAATCACCCCAGGACTACATGGCAGGACTTGGTAAATGACCGGAAAAGAGCTGGGACCACTGTTTGCATGGTCACTGTTGGTAATACACTAAGACGTCATGGTTTGAAATCACGCATGGCACGGAAGGTTCCCCTGCTTAAACCAGCACATGTTAAGGCCTGTCTTAAGTTTTCCAATGAGCATTTGGGTGATCCAGAGGAGTCATGTGAGAAAGTTTTGTGGACAGATGAGACCAAAATTGACCTTTTTGGTCATAATTCCACTATGCGTGTTTGGAGGAAGAAGAATGATGCGTACCACCCCAAGAACACCATCCCTACTGTGAAGCATGGAGGTGGTAGCATCATGCTTTGGGGGTGTTTTTTCTGCTCATGGGACAGGACGACTGTACTGTATTAAGGAGAGGATGACTGCAACCATGTATTGTGAGATTTTGGCCAAAAACCTCCTTCCCTCAGTCAGGTCATTGAAGATGACTCGTGGCTGAATCTTTCAACATGACAATGACCCAAAGCACAGAACCAGGAAAACCAAGAAGTGGCTTCCTAAGAACCATATCAAGGTCCTGGAGTGGCCTAGCCAGTCTCCAGACCTAAACCCAATTGAAAATCTTTAGAGGGAGCTGAAAGTCTGTGTTACTCAGCGACAGCCCAGAAACCTGACTGATCTAGAGAAGTTCTGTGTGGAGGAGTGGGCGAAAATCCCTTCTGCAGTGCAAACCTGGTAAAGAACTACAGGAAATGCTTGACCTCTGTAATTGCAAACAAAGATTACTCTACCAAATCTTAAAGGGGAACATTATCACCATTTCTGAAGGGTTAAAACCAATAAAAAATCAGTTCCCAGTGGCTTATTTCATTTTTCGAAGTTTTTCTCAAAATTTTACTCGTCACGCAATATCCCGAAAAAAGTGCCTGATTTTAACCATCGCTATATCCACCCGTCTATTGTCCTGTGACGTCACTGCATGAAGCCACCAGAAACAAACATGGCGTATAGCACAGAAAGGTATAGCATAGTACAGTGGTTCTCAAATGGGGGTACGCGTACCCCTGGGGGTACTTGAAGGCATGCCAAGGGGTACGTGATATTTTTTATAAATATTCTAAAAATAGCAACAATTCAAAAATCCTTTAAAAATATGTTTATTGAATAATACTTCAACAAAATATGAATGTAAGTTCATAAACTGTGAAAAGAAATGCAACAATGCAATATTCAGTGTTGACGGATAGATTTTTGTGGACATGTTCCATAAATATTGATGTTAAAGATTTCTTTTTTGTGAAGAAATGTTTAGAATTAAGTTCTTGAACCCACATGGATCTCTACTACAATCCCCAAAAAGGGCACTTTGAGTTGATGATTACTTCTGTGTAGAAATCTTTATTTGTAATTGAATCACTCGTTAACTTTTCAACAAGTTTTTAGTTATTTGTATATCTTTTTTTCCAAATAGTTTAAGAAAGACCACTACAAATGAGCAATATTTTTGCACTGTTATACAATTGAATAAATCAGATACTGATGGCATAGTGCTGTATTTTACTTCGTTATCTCTTTTTTTCAACCAAAAATGCTTTGCTCTGATTAGGGGGTACTTGAATTAAAAAAAATTCACGGGGCTACATCACTGAAAAAAGGTTGAGAACCACTGGTCTACAGTGTACCAGCGGTCAGGAGATAGGGAAAAGATAAACAGAGTACCAGATAGAACACTAGCTATTTCAAATATCAGTTCGGAACAAAATAAATAACTTTAAAATATGGATTTATGTAGATATCTATCTCCGTCAGTACATTAATTATTATTATTAGTTTATTGTTTTTATGTAAATAGTTTTGTCATCCTATTTTAGTCAATTATTAGTCATATATTTTCAGTTTTAATGAGTGTTGTGCACAGTGTATATTGCACTTACTTAATTTAAATTTTCACATTTAAACTTGAGGTTTTGTTGACACGGTACATTCATGTTTGTTGACAACGCCTATCATGGCTGTAAAAGCCAATTCTTGAGTGACAGTCCCTGTTGCACTTTGCACAAACATTAGTAGAGACTTTGTCCCACTCCTGCTCTGCGATGGTATTTGCAGTACGTTTCCTCCTGTCTCTCTTCTCCTCTGCGAGCTGGCCTCTCCTTAAATCAGCCTCTGCATTACCCCTTCCAACCACTTGACGCCAGACATTTCTGTTCTCCGCCTGTATCTACCAGATGTCTAAGAGCAGTGGTTCTCAAATGGGGGTACGCGTAACCCTGGGGGTACTTGAAGGTATGCCAAGGGGTACGTGAGATTTTTTTTTTTTTTAAATATTCTAAAAATATCAACAATTCAAAATCTTTTATAAATATATTTATTGAATAATACTTCAACAAAATATGAATGTAAGTTCATAAACTGTGAAAAAAAATACAACAATGCAATATTCAGTGTTGACAGCTAGATTTTTGGTGGACATGTTGCATAAATATTGATGTTAAAGATTTATTTTTTTGTGAAGAAATGTTTAGAATGAAGTTCATGAATCCAGATGGATCTATATTATAATCCCCAAAGAGGGCACTTTAAGTTGAAGATTACTTCTATGTGTAGAAATCTATATTTATAATTGAATCACTTGTTTATTTTTGAACGACTTTTTAGTTATTTTTATATATTTTTTTCCAAATAGTTCAAGAAAGAACACTACAAATGAGCAATATTTTGCACTGTTATACAATTTAATAAATCAGAAACTGATGACATAGTGCTGTATTTTACTTCTTTATCTCTTTTTTTCAACCAAACATGCTTTGCTCTGATTAGGGGGTACTTGAATTAAAAAAAATGTTCACTGGGGGTACATCACTGAAAAAAGGTTGAGAACCACTGGTCTAGAGGAATATTACACGCCTTCAGATCTCTCTTGCATGCGTCCTTGAACCGGAGGGAGTATAGTACAGTGATTCTAATGAATCAATTTCGGTACTATACATTCTCTGAAACGTACCGGTCCCGCATCCCCCCACGTCCGCGTCGAAGTCAGGTCGTGACATTGCTGGTTTACGAGCATACGAGCATCTTCAGCTGTGATTAATCAGACTATACTTACAAACAGACACAGTGTGTTGACAGAGAAGGGAGAATGGCCGCATTTTGGCTTAAAAACTAACGATAAAGGTGAAGTTATAACACTGAAACGCCCTCAGGAAGAGGTGCTTTAAGACATGACTAGCTAGCTAGCGGCAAGTCCAGCCCCAGTCGGAAGTGTTTTAGCTACTTCTAAATCACTAATCCTCTCCTCCATGGCGACAAATAAAGTAAGTTTCATACAAGTATCATCCCTGCAGGAGGAGGAATAGCTACACATACTTCACTACACACCACAGCTCATTGGCATCAAAATGTAAACAAACGCCATTGGTGGATCGACACCTGACAGCCACTGTAATGATATCAAGTACTGGCACGTATCTAGTCGATACTACTATGATTACGTTGATATTTTTTTGGCATCACAACAACGTCTTTAGTTTTTTAAAAATGTATATTATGGTTATAAACTGAGGAGAAATGTCCCCAGGCACATGAAGACTTTGAATATAACCAATGTATGATCCTGTAACTTAGGGATGCGCGGATAGGCAATTATATCACCCGCAACCGTATCAGTAAAGTCGTCATCCACCCGCAATCCACCCGAAACATTTCATCAAAGCCACACCCACCCACCCGCCGCCCGCCCGTTGTTATATATCTAATATAGACGATGCAAGGCACTAGTGATGTTAGAAAGTGTAACTCCTTCCAAATAGCACAGACACAATGGCTTTCTTGAACTGATTTATTTGAAGGCTTACTTTCCCTTCAAATTCACTGTGAAAACTGTAATAAATAAAGCAGGTTGCAAACGTAAAAATAATAACATGCACAGCATGTGGATCAAACATTTTACCAAGTAAA
This sequence comes from Nerophis ophidion, assembly GCF_033978795.1. Taxonomy (NCBI): domain Eukaryota; kingdom Metazoa; phylum Chordata; class Actinopteri; order Syngnathiformes; family Syngnathidae; genus Nerophis; species Nerophis ophidion. Next base: position 35,761,805 of record NC_084621.1, on the reverse strand, counting down.
ATACCAACAAATGACAAATACTTCCGTCAACAGACCAAACGAGACACTTCAAAATAAAAGTATGCCCACATACTGTTTCAAAGAGTGCTGCTTGTTTTTCGTATGTGGGTAACAACATTTAACTATTTATAAATGGTTGATTTCTATAGGCTAGTAAGGTAAAGTGTTGTACCTGACAAGTTTGGGCTACATTGCTTCTGCAGCCTTCATCAGAGGTGTCACGTGATGTTAGCGTGACGTTGTCTGTGACGTGATATATGGATTGTACCATCAAGAGTTGTCAGGTACAACACTTTACCTACTAGCCTATATAAATCAACCATTCATAAATACACGTCAGTAGGCTAAATGAACCTCTTCAACATAACATTTAACTATGTATAATGTAGTGGCTGGCTACGGGGTGTTAGCCAATGACTTTGGCTGGGGGGCGGGACTTCCGGGAGAGATAGGGAAGTGATGTTATCGACAGGAAGTGAGAGTTTGAGTTGTCCCTGGAAAATTGTTAGAGAGATGAGAGCTGTTGTGTGGTTGTATTACATCTTGTGCAATAAAGACAAGACAAACGAAAAAGTTTTATGAGCCTACATTCCTGGGATTATTACAATATATATTTCCAAATTGGTTCAACCGGCACCCGCCCGAATCTATTTAAAATAAATTTTTTCGTCATGTCACCCGCCCGACCCGCAGTTTATCCGCGGACTCCGCGGTTGTGACCGCAAACCGCGCATCTCTACTGTAACTACTTGGTATCGGATTGATAACTAAATTTGTGGTATCATCCAAAAGTAATGTAAAGCATCAAACAACAGAAGAATAAGTATTTACATTTTAGCAGAAGTGTAGACAGAACATGTTAAAAGAGAAAGTAAGCGGATATTAACAGTAAATTAACTAGTAGATAAATAATTAATTTTCTACCACTTGACCTTAATAATTTTGACAGAATAATAGAATGATAAATGACACAATATGTTACTGCATACATCAGCAGACTAATTAGGGGTCTTTGTTTGTTTACTCACTATTAAAAGACAAGTTGTATAGTATAGTCACTATTTTATTTAAGGATTTAACTGCAATAAGAAACATATGTTTAATATATTCTTAAGATTTTTTGTTAAAATAAAGCCAATAATGCAAGTATCGAAATATTTTTAGTACCGGTACCAAAATATTGGTATTGAGCCTTGTCCCCTCTGAACTTGCGCCTTGATTTCTGTACCTCTAGGAGCAGCTGATCAGATAAAGACCATGTAAGGATTTAAAAACCAATACAATCATTTTAAAATGGACTCTAAAAGACAGAGGCAGCCGGTGAAGTGAGGCTAAAACAGGAGTAATGTGCTTTCTTTTGCTTGTGCTTGTTTAAAGTCGGGCAGCGGCATTTTGGACCAGCTGCAGACGTCAGAGGGAGGATTGAGTGATTCCAAAATACACAGAGTTACAGTAATCTAGCCGGGATGTGATGAAGGCATGGATTACTGTCTCAAACTGTTGCCTGGAAAGATGGTTTTTAACATTGGCCAGTTAATGTAAATGAAAAATGTTGGCTTTCACCACTGTGCCAAACTGACAGTCCAATTTAAAATCTCTATCAATACGAAAGCCCAGGTTGGTGACCACAGGTTTAACGTGCAAAGCCAAGGGGCTCACAGGAACCACTTGGTCCAAACACTATCACTTTGGTCTTCTTATCATTGATATTTAAGAAATTCCAGGCATTAATATCATCAAGACAAGCGAGTAGTGGCTGGATTGGAGAGGCATGTTTTCTCTTTAATGGAAAATACTTTTTTTTCGTCGGCATAACAATTAAAATAAATGTAATGCTTTCTTAAGATTGAGCCTAGGGGAAGTAAATAAATAGAAAACAGCAGTGGTCCTAAGACTGAGCTCGGTGAGACCCCACATGTCAAAGGAGCATCAGAGGATTCAGAACCAGCAACTTAGACATGGACTTAGACCAATTTAATGATCCACGACAGAAATGGTTCCTCACAGTAGCTCAGTTACAAAGGATGGAAAGTATATTGCAAGCAAGGGCACAAAAAAGGGCGAAAAAAAATGTACAATAGTAGCAATATAAAATATAACAGATATGTACTATTTACATGTTTTTTATATGTAATGTTGTCTGTCTATCTGTGTTGGCCCTGCAATGAGGTGACGACTTGTCCAGGGTGTACCCGCCTTCCGCCCGATTGCAGCTAAGATAGGTGCGCCAGCGCCCCCCACTATTAGGGGTGTAATGGTACACAAGAATTTCGGTTCGGTACGTATCTCGGTCTGGAGGTCACGGTTCGGTTAATTTTCGGTACAGTAAGAAAACAACAAAACATACATTTTTTGGTTATTTACCAAAATTTGTAAACAATGGTTTTATCCTTTTAACATTGGGAACAGTATAATAATGTTGCCCACGTTAATCCACATTAAACTCCCTCGAGTTGTTGCTTTGATTAAATAAAATGACAAAACCTTTCTTCTACATATAAAAAGTGTAACATGTTATATTTTTATCAACATGTAATAGCAGGGACTCTGCCATTCAAAACTAGGCTGCTACATTACTAATGATTAGGGTACCTATAGCTAAAAAAATTGTATAATAGCAATAGGAGAGACTATTCATCCCTGCACACCATGGAGTTCAATGAAATAACAGACAGACGGGGGTTTGCTGCCCCTAACACACACACACACATGGACACACACACGCACGCACACACACACGCACGCACACACACACACACACATCAAAATGAGCTAACGCTACGCTAAAAGCTAATCAGCCTTCACCTCAAGCCAGAACTGCGAGCGAGCTGAGCTGCAGTTTAAGTTTCTAGAAGGTCAACAGGCTCATAGTGATGTTAGTAATAGTTGTTGTGACTGGGGGGTGTTTTTTATAATTTGGGGAGAGTACGCTGTCCGCTGCTCCCCTGCTAAACAACTATCTGCTCGACGCTGAAGAATTGACTACATGTGCTCTGAATACGCACTGCTGATTGGCTGTTACATCCCTCTGAATAAGCACTGCTGATTGGCTTTGTATGTAACCAATCAGATGGTTGTGTGGGTGGGACAATGCTTGCTGCTGACACAGAGGCAGAAAGCAGAGAAGCTTGTGAAGACTTTTGCTCACAAACTCGTTCAGTTCACCCGCGTGTCGAACCGACACCCCCGTACCGAAACGGATCAATACGCACCGTTACACCCCTAATATATATATATATATATATATATATATATATATATATATATATATGTATATGTATATATATATATATATATATATATATATATATATATATGTATATGTATATGTATATATATGTATGTCTTGATTGGATTATCCAGAGAATAGTGCTCGATACCGTGGTAGAGCACAATATGTAGGTGTGGGAAAAATCACAAGACATCTCTACAGAACTGTTTCATGAGGGGTTCCCTCAATCATCAGGAGATTTTTTTTTTTTTTCCATCTCCTGAGGATTGAGGGAACCCCTCATGAAACAGTTCTGTAGAGATGAAGTAGTCTTGTGATTTTTCCCACACCTACATATATATATATATATATATATATATATATATATATATATATATATATATATATATATATATATATATATATATATATATATATATATATATATTTATATAGTATATAATATGTACTGGTATACTATATTATTACATTATATTATATAATATATACAATAAATAACACAATGTCACAGTATATGTAACAGCTGCAGGAAAAAAAAAAAGGCCGGCAGAAAATATACATTATAAACAAAGAGAGGTCGCTAACATAGAAGCGGTCATTTACAGAGAAGGTTCTATTTGTTAAATATGACTTAAAGAAACTCAAAGCAGTACCACAGATGACCATTTGATGCTTTCGGCGGCTAATTACAATAATATGGTCCACAGTATCGAATGCTGCTGTTGGATTGAGTAAAACTAAAATCATATCCATCCATCCATTTTCTACCGCTTATCCCTTTTGGGGTCGCGGGGGGTGCAAGAGCCTATCACATGATCGCCTAAATCCGTTGCTTGGAGGATGTCATTAAAACCCCTTAATAATGGTGACTGTACTATGGAGGGGGTTTAAACCCAGACTGGAGACTTCTGAAAGATCATAGTCATCTAAAAATGTTTAACTTGATAAAAACTATTTTCTCCAAGATCTTGTTGTGGAAAGGCAGCTTAGAAATGGGCATAAAATGGGCTAAAACAGAACTGTCCAAACTAGGGTTTTTTTCAAACTGGATGAACCACGGTGTGTTTAAAACTGGTTGGAACCACTCCAGAAGAAAAACTATTTAAAATGTTAAGAACAGGCTGCCCTATTCAAGAAAGCACTTATTTAGAAAAATTTAGTAGGGACAGCGTCATGGGGGGAATCTGAGGGTTTAATATAATTAATTAAGTCCTGTAAGTTAAAAAGGACAGAAGGGTCAGAATTGAGAGCCCTTGTTGCGGCAAACTTATCAATAAAATACTCTAAAAAAAGCATTGCACAATTCAGAGGAGCTTTCCAAACATGTAGACTGAGAGAAATTAACAATAGAGACATTAGTTTTGAATAAAATACAAAGGTCAAGACTATTTGAGGCAATAATTCTTGCCAAATGTTCACTTTTTGCCTCTTTTACTGTCCTCTGATATCGATGCCAACAGTCCTTCAAAATCTGGAGTTACACCTGAAGTTTGTCCTTCTTCCACCTGCGTTCCGCTTTTCGGAATTCACGTCCGATCGCACAAGTTCTATCATTAAACCAGGGTTCTGATTTAATTTTAGCCATTTTGATTTGTTAAGGAGCCACCAAGACAATTTCAGCAACTTTTTGGGATGTGTGGAGACTTGAAAGCGCATATCACTCTGTCCTCAACGTACAATTGGTGCTGCGCTGAGCCTTTCCTCTCAGGCTGCTGTTAGACAGTTTGTACTGAAAATACATTTCGCTGTACTTTAATTGCAATCACAATGAAGTCCATTCCATTTTCATATACTGTATATATATATATATATATATATATATATATATATATATATATATATATATATATATATATATATATATATATATATATATACACACACACACAGTGGGGCAAAAAAGTATTTAGTCAGCCACCGATTGTGCAAGTTCTCCCACTTAAAATGATGACAGAGGTCTGTAATTTTCATCATAGATACACTTCAACTGTGAGAGACAGAATGTGAAAAAAATCCACGAATTCACATTGTAGGAATTTTAAAGAATTTATTTGTAAATTATAGTGGAAAATAAGTATTTGGTCACCTCAAACAAGGAAGATCTCTGGCTCTCACAGACCTGTAACTTCTTCTTTAAGAAGCTCTTCTGTCCTCCACTTGTTACCTGTATTAATGGAACCTGTTTGAACTCATTCTCTGTATAAAAGACACCTGTCCACAGCCTCAAACACTCAGACTCCAAACTCCACTATGGCCAAGACCATAGAGCTGTCGAAGGACACCAGGAAAAGAATTGTAGACCTGCACCAGACTGAGAAGAGTGAATCTACAATAGGCAAGCAGCTTGGTGTGAAAAATCAACTGTGGGAGCAATTATCTGAAAATGGAAGACATACAAGACAACTGACAATCTCCCTCGATCTGGGGCTCCACTCATGAGATCATGAGAACGGTGAGCAAAAATCTTAGGACCAAACGGGGGGACCTGGTGAATGTCTTACAGAGAGCTGGGACCAAAGTAACAAAGGTTACCATCAGTAACACACTACGCCGACAGGGAATTAAATCCTACAGTGCCAGACGTGTCCCCCTGCTTAAGCCAGTGCATGTCCAGGCCCGTCTGAAGTTTGCCAGAGAGCACATGGATGATACAGCAGAGGATTAGGAGAATGCCATGTGGTCAAATGAAACCAAAAGGGAACTTTTTGGTATAAACGCAACTTGTCGTGTTTGGAGGAAGAAGAATACTGAGTTGCATCCCAAGAACACCATACGTACTATGAAACATGGGGGTGGAGACATCATGCTTTGGGGGTGTTTTTCTGCTAAGGGGACAGGACGACTGATCCGTGTTAAGGAAAGAATGAATGGGGCCATGTATCGTGAGATTTTGAGCCAAAACCTCCTTCCATCAGTGAGAGCTTTGTAGATGAAACGTGGCTGGGTCTTCCAGCATGACAATGATCCCAAACGCACTGCCCGGGCAACGAAGGACTGGCTCCGTAAGAAGCATTTGAAAGTCCTGGTGTGGCCTAGCCAGTCTCCAGACTTCAACCCCATAGAAAATCTGTGGAGGGAGTTGAAAGTCACTGCTCTCGAGAAGATCTGCAAAGAGGAATAGGCCAAAATCCCAGCTACTGTGTGTGCAAACCTGGTAAAGACCTATAGCAATCGTTTGACCTCTGTTATTGACAACGAAGGTTATATTACAAAGTATTGAACTGAATTTTTGTTATTGACGAAATACTAATTTTCCACCATAACTTACAAATAAATTCTGTAAAATTCCTACAATGTGAATTCTTACAATGTGATTTCCTGGATTTTTTTTTCACATTCTGTCCCTCACAGTTGAAGTGTACCTATGATGAAAAACTACAGACCTAGGTCATCATTTTAAATGGGAGAACTTGCACAATCGGTGGCTGACGAAACACTTTTTTGCCCCACTGTATATATACAAACCCCGTTTCCATATGAGTTGGAAAATTGTGTTAGATGTAAATATAAACATAATACAATGATTTGCAAATCATTTTCAACTCATATTCAGTTGAATATGCTACAAAGACAACATATTTGATGTTCAAACTGATAAACATTTTATTTTTTGCCAGCCAAACGCGACAAAGAAGTTGGGAAAGGTGGCAAAAAATACTGATAAAGTTGAGGAATGCTCATCAAACACTATATGGAACATCCTACATGTGTGCAGGCTAATTGGGAACAGTTGGGTGCCGTGACTGGGTATAATAATAATGGATTAGATTTATATCGCGCTTTTCTATTGTTAGATACTCAAAGCGCTCACAGAGAAGTGGGAACCCATCATTCATTCACACCTGGTGGTGGTAAGCTACATCTGTAGCCACAGCTGCCCTGGGGTAGACTGACGGAAGCGTGGCTGCCAGTTTGCGCCTACGGCCCCTCCGACCACCACCAATCATTCATTCATCATTCATTCACCGGTGTGAGCGGCATCGGGGGCACGGGTGAAGTGTCCTGCCCAAGAACACAACAGCAGCGATTTAGATGTCAATAGGTGGGAAGCGAACCTGCAACCCTAAGGTTTCTGGCACAGCCGCTCTACCCATATAAAAGCAGCTTCCATGAAATGCTAAGTAATTCACAAACAAGGATGGGGCGAGGGTCACCACTTTGTAAGCAAATTGTCGAACAGTTTTAGAACAACATTTTTCAACGTGTTATTGCAAGGAATTTAGGGATTTTACCATCTACGGTCTGTAAAATCATCAAAAATTTCTGAGAATCTGGAGAAATCACTGCATGTAAGCAATGATATTACGAACTTTTGACCCCTGTGGCGGTACTGCATCAAAAAACATCAGTGTTGTAAAGGATATGTTTTAATACATGTTTAATGCTTTTTTCGCATTATCTCAGAATTGTATGTACATTCCTGTCAAATTGAGTAAAAAAATTACTTTTTACAAAAGATAATTGTTCTAGTACCACTAACAAAGATACATATCTGTAGGCATTATTAGCCATTTTGCATGTGTTGTTTAGAAGTTATGTTTGAATATATTTTTATTGCTTTTTTGGCATTATCTCAGGATTCTAAGAACATTATTGTCATATTGAATAAAAAACTACTTTTTGCATTTGCAAGATTTAAAAAAGCATATGTTTCGAGTAAAAGTCCCAAAGATGTCTCCGACATAAGTGTGTAAAGGATATCTCCACATGGGCTCAGGAACACTTCATAAAACCACTGTCAGTAACTACAGTTGGTTGCTACATCTGTAAGTGCAAGTTAAAACTCTACTATGCAAAGCCAAACCCATTTACCAACAATATCCTGAAACTCCGCCGGCTGGGTTGATGCAAAGGGGAAAGGTGTTCTGTTGTCTGACGAGTCCACATTTCAAATTATATTTGGAAACAGGGGATGTGGTGTCCTCCAGGACAAAGAGGAAAATAACTATTCGGATTGTTATAGGAAGACCTCTATGAAGAAGACAAAATATGGACCCAGATTTCCCTCGCCCGGACGCGGGTCACCGGGGCCCCCTTCTGGAGCCAGGCCCGGAGGTGGGGCACGATGGCGAGCGCCTGGTGGCCGGGCCTGTTCCCATGGGGCCTGGCCGGGCACAGCCCGAAGAGGCAACGTGGGTCACCCCTCCAATGGGCTCACCACCTATAGCAGGGGCCATAGAGGTCGGGTGCAATGTGAGCTGGGCGGACGCCGAAGGCAGGGCACTTGGCGGTCCGATCCTCGGCTACAGAAGCTAGCTCTTGGGACGTGGAACGTCACCTCACCGAGGGGGAAAGAGCCTGAGCTAGTGCGCGAAGTGGAGAAATTCCGGCTGGATATAGTCGGACTCACTTCGACGCACAGCAAGGGCTCTGGAACCACTTCTCTCGAGAGGGACTGGTCCCTCTTCCACTCTGGCGTTGCCGACAGTGAGAGGCGACGGGCTGGGGTTGCAATTCTGGTTGCTCCCCGGCTTAAAGCCTGCACGTTGGAGTTCAACTCAGTGGACGAAAGGGTATCCTCCCTCCGCCTTCGGGTGGGGGGACGGGTCCTGACTGTTGTTTGTGCTTACGCACCAAACAGCAGTTCAGAGTACCCACCCTTTTTGGGTACACTCGAGGGAGTACTGGAAAGTGCTCCCCCGGGTGATTCCCTTGTCCTACTGGGGGACTTCAACGCTCATGTTGGCAACGACAGTGAAACCTGGAGTGGCGTGATTGGGAAGAATGGCCGCCCGGATCTGAACCCGAGTGGTGTTTTGTTATTGGACTTTTGTGCTCGTCACAGTTTGTCCATTACAAACACCATGTTCAAACATAAGGGTGTCCATATGTGCACTTGGCACCAGAACACCCTAGGCCGCAGTTCCATGATCGACTTTGTAGTTGTGTCCTCGGATTTGCGGCCTTATGTCTTGGACACTCAGGTGAAGAGAGGGGCGGAGCTTTCTACCGATCAGTGAAAGAGCCTGAGCTGGCTGCGATGGTGGGGGAGGATGCCGGACAGACCTGGTAGGCCCAAACGCATTGTGAGGGTCTGCTGGGAACATCTGGCAGAGTCTCCTGTCAGAGAAAGTTTCAATTCCCACCTCCGGAAGAACTTCGAACATGTCACGAGGGAGGTGCTGGACATTGAGTCCGAGTGGACCATGTTCCGCACCTCTATTGTCGAGGCGGCTGATCGGAGCTGTGGCCGCAAGGTAGTTGGTGCCTGTCGAGGCGGCAATCCTAAAACCCCTTGGTGGACACTAGCGGTGAGGGAGGCCGTCAAGCTGAAGAAGGAGTCCTATCGGGTCCTTCTGGCTCATAGGACTCCGGAGGCAGTGGACAGGTACCGACAGGCCAAGCGGTGTGCGGCTTCAGCGGTCGCTGAGGCAAAAACTCGGACATGGGAGGAGTTCGGGGAAGCCATGGAAAACGAATTCCGGACGGCTTCGAAGCGATTCTGGACCACCGTCCTCCGCCTCAGAAAGGGGAAGCAGTGCACTATCAACACCGTGTATGGTGCGGATGGTGTTCTGTTGACCTCAACTGTTGATGTTGTGGATAGGTGGAAGGAATACTTCGAAGACCTCCTCAATCCCACCAACACGTCTTCCTATGAGGAAGCAGTGCCTGGAGAATCTGTGGTGGACTCTCCTATTTCTGGGGCTGAGGTCGCTGAGGTAGTTAAAAAGCTCCTCAGTGGCAAGGCCCCAGGGGTGGACGAGATCCGCCCGGAGTTCCTTAAGGCTCTGGATGCTGTGGGGCTGTCTTGGTTGACAAGACTCTGCAGCAACGCGTGGACATCGGGAGCGGTACATCTGGATTGGCAGACCGGGGTGGTGGTTCCTCTCTTTAAGAAGGGGGACCGGAGGGTGTGTTCCAACTATCGTGGGATCACACTCCTCAGCCTTCCCGGTAAGGTTTATCCAGGTGTACTGGAGAGGAGGCTACGCCGGATAGTCGAACCTCGGATTCAGGAGGAACAGTGTGGTTTTCGTCCTGGTCGTGGAACTGTGGACCAGCTCTATACTCTCGCCAGGGTTCTTGAGGGTGCATGGGAGTTTGCCCAACCAGTCTACATGTGCTTTGTGGACTTGGAGAAGGCATTCGACTGTGTCCCTCGGAAAGTCCTGTGGGGTGCTCAGAGAGTATGGAGTATCGGACTGTCTTATTGTGGCGGTCCGCTCCCTGTATGATCAGTGCCAGAGCTTGGTCCGCATTGCCGGCAGTAAGTCGAACACATTTCCAGTGAGAGTTGGACTCCGCCAAGGCTGTCCTTTGTCACCGATTCTGTTCATAACTTTTATGGACAGAATTTCTAGGCGCATTCAAGGCGTTGAGGGGTTCCGGTTTGGTGACCGCAGGATTAGGTCTCTGCTTTTTGCAGATGATGTGGTCCTGATGGTTTCATCTGACCGGGATCTTCAGCTCTTACTGGATCGGTTTGCAGCCGAGTGTGAAGCGACCGGAATGAGAATCAGCACCTCCAAGTCCGAGTCCATGGTTCTCGCCCGGAAAAGGGTGAAATGCCATCTCCGGGTTGGGGAGGAGACACTGCCCCAAGTGAAGGAGTTCAAGTACCTAGGAGTCTTGTTCACGAGTGAGGGAAGAGTGGATCGTGAGATCGACAGGCGGATCGGTGCGGCGTCTTCAGTAATGCGGACGTTGTACCGGTCCGTTGTGGTGAAGAAGGAGCTGAGCCGGAAGGCAAAGCTCTCAATTTACCGGTCGATCTACGTTTCCATCCTCACCTATGGTCATGAGCTTTGGGTCATGACCGAAAGGATAAGATCACGGGTACAAGCGGCCGAAATGAGTTTCCTCCACCGTGTGGCGGGGCTCTCCCTTAGAGATAGGGTGAGAAGCTCTGCCATCCGGGAGGAGCTCAAAGTAGAGCCGCTGCTCCTTCACATCGAGAGGAGCCAGATGAGGTGGTTCGGGCATCTGGTCAGGATGCCACCCGAACGCCTCCCTAGGGAGGTGTTTAGGGCACGTCCAACCGGTAGGAGGCCACGGGGAAGACCCAGGACACGTTGGGAAGACTATGTCTCCCGGCTGGCCTGGGAACGACTCGGGATCCCCCGGGAAGAGCCAGACGAAGTGGCTGGGGAAAGGGAAGTCTGGGTTTCCCTGCTTAGGTTGTTGCCCCCGCGACCCGACCTCGGATAAGCGGAAGAAGATGGATGGATGGATGGATCGTTATAGGCGCAAAGTTCAAAAGCCAGCATCTGTGATGGTATGGGGGTGTATTAGTGCCCAAGGCATGGGTAACTTACACATCTGTGTAGGCACCATTAATGCTGAAAAGTCCATACAGGTTTTGGAGCAACATATGTTGTCATCCAAGCAACAATATCATGGACGCCCCTGCTTATTTGAGCAAGACAAGTGATAAAACAGCGTGGCTTCGTAAGAAAAAGAGTGCGGGTACTTTCCTGGCCCGCCTGCAGTCCAGACCTGTCTCCCATCGAAAATGTGTGGCGCATTATGAAGCGTAAAATACGACAGTGGAGACCCCGGACTTTTGAACGACTAAAGTTCTACATAAAACAAGAATGGGAAATAATTCCACTTTCAAAGGTTCAACAATTAGTTTCTTCAGTTCCCAAACGTTTATTGAATGTTGTTAAAAGAAAAGGTGATCTAACACAGTGGTGAACATGTCCTTTCCCAACTACTTTGGCACGTGTTGCAGGCATGAAATTCTAAGTTAATTATTATTTGCAAAAAAAAACAAAGTTTGTGTTTGAGCATGAAATATCTTGTCTTTGTAGTTCATTCAACTGAATATGAGTTGAAAAGGATTTGCAAATCATTGTATTTCGTTTATATTTACATCTGACACAATTTCTCAACTCATATGGAAACGGGGTTTGTATATAATTGCAATCATAATGAAGTCCATTCCATTGTCATATATATATATACGTAAGGACAATGGAATGGACTTCATTGTGATTGCAATTAATGTACACCACTACACCCAAAGACAATGGGCATATACACAAACACACACCCCACCCCATGCTTTCACTACCACTTGATTCCCCTTTGGTTGCAAGTTGTTTTGATTATATGTAACATGTTTATGTGTGTTATGGCAAATTAGGTTTTTTCCCTTAAACTCAGTCTGGACCCCCTCCCGAGGGTCCATCCTTTGACTGATATTTTTTACTCTTCCCCCCTTTCCCAATATCACCTTTTTCCCACCTTTTTTAAGGAACGCCGTATGTGGCTGATCAGTTGGCAGTACTGTCTTGTCTCCCTGTAACGTACAGTATGTCTGCTCTTAGTGGGATTGTGCCGAAAATGTAATTTCAGTTCTTATGTGTCTTGTACATGTTAAATAATGGACAATAATAAAGCATCCTTGAATCCTGAAATTCTGCACCATGGTTTACAGGATGTAAACAGGATGTGGTTTAGGGGGACCATACCATCAAACCGGTGCGATTTTCTTTTCATAACTCTCAAAATATGCTTACATTTCTGTCCTTTTAAAAAATTGTTAATCTGTTAAAAGACTTGCACTGGCCCATCTCAGTTTTATACAAGGTTCCTCTAATGAAAATGACTTATTAACAGGACTGAAAGTAACAGGATTGAGTTACTACTTATGCCGTATTTTTCGGACTATAAGTCACAGTTTTTTTTATAGTTTGGCCGGCCGAGTGTGCGACTTATACTCAGGAGCGACTTATGTGTGAAATTATTAACACTTTACCGTAAAATATCAAATAATATTATTTAGCTGATTCACGTAAGAGACTAGACGTATAAGATTTCATGGGATTTAGCGATTAGGAGTGACAGATTGTTTGGTAAACGTATAACATGTTCTATATGTTATAGTTATTTGAATGACTCTTACCATAATATGTTACGTTAACATACCAGGCACCTTCTCATTTGGTTATTTATGCGTCATATAACGTACACTTATTCAGCCTGTTGTTCACTATTCTTTATTTATTTTAAATTGCCTTTCAAATGTCTATTCTTGGTGTTGGGTTTTATCAAATACATTTCCCCCAAAAATGCGACCTATACTCCAGTGCGACGTATATGTTTGTTTCCATTCTTTATTATACTCCGAAAAATACGGTACTTGGAAAATACATATTCTATAGGCCCAAATATGCAGAAAGACAGTGTACAGTATTTTAAGAATAAACATCAGATAAACATTAACATTATTACTACAGTATAGTGATTAATTAGTCATATTTAAAATATTACAAAATATACGGAACAATAAGTAAGTTAACTTATTTTTAACCTTTGTGAGCTCGGTAGGTCGTGAATTCAAATCCCGGCCGAGTCATACCAAAGACTATAAAAATGGGACACATTACCTCCCTGCTTGGCACTCAGCATTAAGGGTTGGAATTGGGGATTAAATCACCATAAATGCTTCCTGGGCGCGGCACCGCTGCTGCGCACTGCTCCCCTCACCTCCCAAGGGGTGATCAGGGGTGATGGGTCAAATGCAGAGAATAATTTCGCCACATCTAGTATTTGTGTGACAATCATTGGTACTTTAACTTAACTTGTATGGTCTGCAGAGCGGGAGTAATGCGGAGGGTGAAAGGACTGAGTGAAAACACAGGGATAAATTAAAGTGATTTTTATATTTTTTTAAACTTATAGTTGAGATAGGAGTAACACAAGTATGTACATAATAAAACAATGACATAAAAATGATTACATTTCATTGTAACATGCTGTGTTGCTTAAAAATTGTTTAAATAGTTGTTTGAATTATACTTATTAAATATGCAATAATATCACTGTGCAGAATACATTGTTTGATTACAAATAAATCCACGCCTAATTTAATCATTCATGTATACATTTTATTTCCTGGGAACACAAATGGCACAGATTCTGTGGAATGTCCCACTTATTGTAGACAAACCACAGTAAAAGCCAACTGCAGTACCGGTATTAGCAATTTAGAGTCTCCAATGAACCTCACATGTTCGGTGGAAACTCATGTTTGAACCCTGTGAACAAACTTTACATTCCCTTTGTCTCGCAGGTGTGGTATCTTTCCGGCTGGGTGTGCTACCTTCAGCTCGAGAGGGCCAAGGAGCAGCAAGGAAGAGAGGGGTCAGTAGTCAGCCAAGAAGAGGAAGAGGAGAGGACGGCGCTGAAGGAAGCGGCCAGATTGCACCTGACCAACGCTAAAAAGGTATTGCACGGAATATGCCGTACAGGATTTCAGCTAACAGACGCACAACAAGACTTTCTTTCTTCTTTTCTTAGTTTATTTCAAACATGACATACCTACAACATCAGGCAATTTCATCATTTCACAATACACTATACATCATGTACGAAATAGAGTAGGGGCGGCATAGCTCGGTTGGTAGAGCGGCCATGCCAGCAACTTGAGGGTTGCAGGTTCGATTCCCGCTTCCGTCATCCTAGACACTGCCGTTGTGTCCTTGGGCAAGACACTTTACCCACCTGCTCCCAGTGCCACCCACACTGGTTTAAATGTAACTTAGATATTGGGTTTCACTATGCAAAGCGCTTTGAGCCACTAGAGAAAAGCGCTATATAAATATAATTCACTTCACTTCACAAGAAGCAAAGCTTATTTAATCCTACCCCTTTCCCACGCCAGAACGCCCACAAATATATACATCCATTCACTGACTTTCTTTACAGCATAATATCAAAATAGCAAAATGACATCCGTGAATGAGTAATCACAACCGTTTTGTAATATGTACTTAATTAATTCAGTCATTATTAACATACTGAGATGAAGAATATCTTATTTTCAATAAGGTTGAAAGTGTTTCTCATAATTCTTCTTCTTTGTACTTTGTAAGCACTATTAATTTGAACAGCCTCTTAAACTGGATCATATCAGTACAATGTTTAACTTCTTTACTTAATCCATTCCATCATTTAATTCCACATACAGATATGTTAAAGGTTTTAAGTGTTGTACGTGCATACAAATGTTTTAAATTAGATTTTCCTCTAAGGTTATATTTGTACTCTTTAGTTGAGAATAATTGTTGTACATTCTTTGGTAGCAGGTTGTAATTTGCTTTGCTTGCAACAATTTTAAAAAAGTTAGCTGTTAAAAAACAAACAAAGGTTTTTTTATAACACGGTGCATTGCAGCCTAATTTGCCACCAAATCTAATATAAATGTCATATTTCAGATAGAAGAAGAGGAACTGAATTTAAGAGATATATTATAGACGAGAGATATTTCGAACAGGGTTTATACTGCCGATTTTGATACTGATTATTGATGAGTGACATCGACCAATACTAATACCTATACCAGTCCCATATACTAACTATACATCTTGTTATGTATTTGTGATGAGTGCTATTGCGAGTTTAACAGTATCAACACAATATTTAAACACATCCATTATTCTGTTTTATTATTTCCAATTGTTTGAGGAAAAAAGTCAATAGTACACAATAACTAAACAAAAGCAAATACTGGTATGTGCTACTAATTAAAATAAGTTGTTTTGTGCCCCCAAAATCCCCCTTGAGAAAATAAAAATATTGCCTGATCCCTAATCTCTCAACTATCAAACATTTATTGATATTACCAACAATACCGATTTTTATGGATGGGTACGCCCTCCTCTTACATGGTTTGTACTGACTGTGACAATGATGACATTGATTGATTGAGATGTTTATTGACATCTTAAAGAATTGAATCCATGTAATGCTTTAAAAAATCAAATAGATGGCACAATAAGCCAAAAGGCCTGTTTTCATTGTGGTCCATTAAACAATCATCACATTTTATACATTCAATAGTAAAAGATATATAACCTGTAACATGTATATAAACAATTACGTTAAAAATTTAATAATTATGTACATATACACAGTACACATGTCAGGTGATTTGAAAACACCGACAGTTGTTATATTATCCTCTCTCTGGACTTTTATCACCGTATTTTTCGGAGTATAAATCGCTCCGGAGTATAAATCGAAAATGCACACTAAAGAAGGAAAAAAACACATATAAGTCGCACTGGAGTATAAGTCAAATTTTTGGGGGAAATTTATTTGATAAAACCCAACACTAAGAATAGACATTTGAAAGGCAATTTAAATTAAATAAAGAATAGTAAACAACAGGCTGAATAAGTGTACCTTATATGACGCATAAATAACCAACTGAGAAGGTGCCTGGTATATTAACGTAACATATTATGGTAAGAGTCATTCAAATAACTATAACATATAGAACATGCTATACGTTTATCAAACAATCTGTCACTCCGAATTGCTAAATCCGATGAAATGTTATACGTAGTCTCTTACGAGAATGAGATAAATAATATTATTTGATATTTTACGGTAATGTGTTAATAATTTCACACATAAGTCGCTCCTGAGTATAAGTTGCACCCCCGGCCAAAATATGAAAAAAACTGCGATTTATAGTCTGAAAAATACAGTAATCACTTCCTGGTAATATCTGCTTACTTTCTGCAGTAACATGCTTACATCTACACTTCTAAAACTTTACTAAGCCCTTATTTCTTCTATTGTTAAAAGCCAACTTAGTGGTTTTCTTAGCTATTAGCATGCCTGCCCCTGGCTCGCTCTCTGTGTGTAACATGTTTAGCCTCGTCCTTCATTGATAATGGTACATGATAATGATACTTGATGTACTAAAAATTGCAGTTTATTTCTGTAAAGCCGCCACAAGTAAATGAATGTATGAGAATCACTGCTCTTTTTAGTGATCTTATATTAGACGTAGACAAACTTTAATGAGCCACAAGGGAAATTGTTTTACACAGTAGCTTAGGTACAAAGGATGGAACAAGTAAGGATGGAAAGGACAATGCAGGTATAAAATAGACTAAAAATGTACCGTAGTAGCAATATAAAATATAACATATATGTAATATATTTACATAATATTTGGGATCAGTATGATGTTTACAGTATAATACTCTACCACACTGATGTATCTGAGAGGCCACCTTTAGCATATTTAAGTCTATATCTAGGTTGCTGTGTAGTGACAGGCCTGTCATAGCAGCGTCCCAGTGGGAGGTGGAGGAAAGATGCGAGTGAGGTGGCTCAAGAGCTAAAATGGAGCCAAGTGTCGTAAATGGGCAGACAAATAATGGTACAAAACGTTTTGTGGTGAAAGTCAATAAAAAATGGAAAAACAACCTGTTGTGCCTGTAAGGCAGCGAGAGAAAGATATAACCTTGTGCTTCACTGAGGCGTCAACAATTAAACCGTAAAATAACTCTCTCTTTGTAGTGAGGGTGAGGCAACAGGTGCGGAAAAAGGTGAAATGTGAATGTGGCAAGACCTTGAAAATGGCTTGACTTTGTTCATGTGTTGTGTAGCCCGGCGTCTGCCTTGTTTTCAGCGCAGTCTGACCGTTTGTTAATTATTTACTATGCGTCTGTCTACTATTTAAATTTGGCTCCCACGTCGAAGCAAGACCTCAAAGCCCAGCAGCTTGTTTTTGGAATCAGTCCACTTCACTGCATACTTGATGACTCTGTTAAATGTCTTTATGTAAATGTGCGTTTGTGTGTGTGCATACACATCTTCTTACGCCCACCTGAATTGGATCATTTACATTTGAACTTGCGCTGCCATATCAAATTTTTCAGGAATACAAGTATGACCTCAGGGCTATCCACACGTATATCTTCCTACCTCAAGGTGTCAAATAGATATATGTCCGCACACTCAGCATTTCAAAAATCTGTACTTACATGAAAACAAACTAATTTACTGTCCGTCATTTGCATTTTGGGCAATGAGAAGCCAGGAATAGCAACATCAGCTGATTTGTTACACATTCTGACACCTCTGTTTGTCCATAAAGTTACATAGTTGATATTCATGTATGCGTACAATGTGATCAAATTCAACACTTGTGCGCAAGGAGCCCAGGAAACAAGATCAAGGATTTTTTTTTTCTCGCCTACCTGTGTTATGTAAAAAAAAAATTGGGCACAAAATAGCTGCACGTCTACACCGATAATTTGTTAAGTTAATTGTTTCCCACAATTTGGAGTACATAAGCCAAAAAGTCTATTTGACCCGCTCACAGGCGAATGCTGACGTTCGACCAAGAAAGTTTTCCAAAAGCTTTGTTTTTAGGAGAAAAAAATGTTTACATGTGTGGTCAAAAGGCCTGAGTACAGAGAAACTGAGATTTTGAACATGGTCTAAATTTCAAAGCTATAGTTTTTAACACAAAAGACAAAAATCTGATATAATCCGCATCTTAAAACAATAAACTATGCAGATTAGAGGTGCTGAAAAATTCCATTCCGGATCGCGATTCCTATTTATTCAGATTCTAAATCAATTCATAATTTTTAATAGTACATTTTGTAAAAGGCGTTATTTAGGCTATCTTCATACGTAATACGCCAGAAGCCAAGCGCAGGGTTTGTAACCTGATTTGAAAATGTTTTATTGTAATTTTTATACCAAATAATATATTTCGAAAATCTGTTTGAATCGAGAATCGTTTTCTATCGAAATACCAACCCAAGAATCAGAATTAAATGAAATCGTGAGTTGTTTTTGATTGATTGATTGATTGATTGATTGATTGATTGATTGAAACTTGTATTAGTAGATTGCACAGTACAGTACATATTCTGTACTTACTAAATGGTAACACCCGAATACGTTTTTCAACTTGTTTAAGTCGGGGTCCACGTAAATCAATTCATGGTACATGCTAATGAACATGCTAATGACCATGCTTTTTTAACCGTCATGAATGTAAACAGAGGTGGCTGGATCAATATAACTGTAAATATCAACCATGTATTGTTGCTATTGCAATTGTTGCAATATGGTAAATACTACAGTGATTAGATTTATATTTCTTATTATTATAACATCTTTTGTCGTTTTTGTTATTGTTTACAAACTCAGGAAGTACGTCTCATGACACAGGAGAGCTTTAAGGGCAAAAACCAAAGGATTTAAAGGACTTTATCAAAATTTTTAACTGATATTGTTACACTGCCATCCTCTGTTTTTGTCTGATCATAATTGTAATCAAAAATGTAATCATGGACCATGGATATTGAACATTTGAAGTACAGTGGAACCGCGATGTACAAACTTACATGTTGTTGAACATTGTTTGTAAATTGAAATAGTTGTATAGGGAAGCATAGTTCCCGATAAGAGGCATCTTATATATATATATATATATATATATATATATATATATATATATATATATATATATATATATGTATATATATATACTGAAAATGTGACCAAATATTAACATTGCTGTACGTATACTTTTGACCTAGCAGATTTGGTCACATTTTCAGTAGACCCATAATAAATTCATAAAAGAACCAAACATCATGAATGTTTTTTGTGACCAACAAGAATGTGCTCCAATCAATCTATCACAAAAAAATAAGAGTTGCAGAAATTATTGCAAAGTCAAGACAGCCATAACATTATGTTCTTTACAAGTGTGTGTAAACTTTTGACCACTACTGTGTGTGTGTGTGTATGTGTATATATATATATATCACAGAGGTGTGGACTCGAGTCACATGACTTGGACTCGAGTCAGACTCGAGTCATGAATTTGATGACTTTAGACTCGACTTGACAAAATGTAAAAAGACTTGCTACTCGACTTAGACTTTAACATCAGTGACTTGTGACTTGACTTGGACTTGAGCCTTTTGACTTGACATGACTTGCTACTTTCCCCAAAACCCAACGATTAAAAAGTTATTCAGGAGCGCTCCGTATCTTCCATTGTGTACGGAAGTGTGTCAGCGTGTGTGCGATGACAGCCTGTGCGCAACCTGTCAGTACAACAGCCAATCAAATTACATCCACGTTGTTTTCGTCACACAGCATTCACCCAATCAAATTGCAGGAAAACCAACGGAGAAGCGCTTTCAAACAACAGAAGAATAAGTGAAGAAAATTATGCCATAAAGTGTTTCGTTCGGGTATTAAAACTACAACTTGGTCAACAAAACAGGAATTGCCGTATGCAAATCATGCGGTTGGAAGATTACAGACGGAGACGCATCAATTTACAACTTCGTTCGACATTTGAAGTTGCACAAAGAAGGGTACGTTTTGAATGTAAGCTAACGTTTATTGGCTGAGTAACGTGACTTTTATTTGCTGTTTAGTTAAATCAGTGAGGCTGTAAACTCACTGCTAACATTAGAACCACAGACATCTTATGAGGGTACGCAGCATCGAGCGCTACTGCCTATTGCCGCAAACGTGATGCCGGGCAGCCATCTTGGAGTGGTGAGCCGCTCCACTCAGTGCAATTCATCTGGTAGGAACAATGAACTGTCAGCGCATTTAATTCATATTACCTCACTGAATACCACTTATATTCACGCGCTTTTTTGTCATTCGTGTAACTATGACAAAGGACACATGTCTTGGCGTGTTCATAATTTGCTTAACAGAAATAGAATATTCTTATATGTTATAAGTGACCAGACGTCTGAGATCAAAACTGGGAATATAATCCCAGAGAAGGGGAAAAAACAGTCAGCTATTTTGAAGTTGAAGAAACAATATGATTAGGTTGTATATACATGCGTACATCCTACATAAACAATGTATGAATACATTAGATATCTATATATTTTACGGACCTATAGACCAGAGTTTCTCAAATGGGGGTACTTGAAGGTATCCCAAGGGGTACATGATATTTTTTTAAATATTCTAAAAATAGCAACAATTCAAAATCCTTTATAAATATATTTATTGAAAAATACTCCAACAATATATGAATGTAAATTCATAAACTGTGAAAAGAAATGCAACAATGCAATATTCAGTGTTGACAGCTAGATTTTTCGTGGACATGTTCCATTAATATTGATGCTAAAGATTTATTTTTTGTGAAGAAATGTTTAGAATGAAGTTGATGAATCCAGATGGATCTCTATTACAATCCCCAAAGAGGGCACTTTAAGTTGATGATTACTTCTATGTGTAGAAATCTTTATTTATAATTGAATCACTTGTTTATTTTTCAACAAGTTTTTAGTTATATTTACATTTTTTTTTTTTTCAAATAGTTCAAGAAAGACCACTACAATTGTGCAATATTTTGCACTGTTATACAGTTTAATAAATCAGAAACTGATGACATAGTGCTGTATTTTACTTCTTTATCTCTTTTTTCAACCAACAATGCTTTGCTCTGATTAGGGGGTACATCACTGAAAAAAGGTTGAGAACCACTGATATAGACTTTATCTCTGTTGCTGCAACAGCAGAGAGTTTATTCTGTCTTGACTCTTTGTATTGATATTTTCTATTACATTCTTCCTTTAAATGATCATGTTTACAGTGATTGAACATATATATAAACACCTGAAAGTCTTTATTTCAGCTAAAACCACCAATCTGTTTCACTGGATTCAGAATAAAACAAAATTCTGTTTTACTCAACAAAGTTAATATTTGAATATTGTTACTTAAAGACTTATCTGTGGTTACAATAAAATGACAATGCATCATAATCAATGGCGGCTGGTGAATTTTGTTTTAGGTGGGCCTGAAAGTTTGTAAACCAAATACCTGTAGGGAGGTCATCCTCCCCCAGAAGATTTCTTTGTGATTTTCAGATACAAATGTTGTAGTTCTTTGCTCCTGCTTACCTCTGTGGTAATATTCTTTTCACAAAATACAACCAATAGTATGTTAATGTTAAATCTTACTTGGGAAAAGTAATCCTCCAATTCCTATTTTCAACAGTCCGCTCAATTGAGCAGGAAAACGCTGAATACCAGCCCAGCATCTTTGTTTTCTACCTGTCAACTGTCAGTTTAGGCTGCTTGCCGGCTCCTCATCACCACTTCAAGATGGCGGCCAAATTGCTTGCGTCACAGCAGCCAGTTCTGCGTCTACTTATAAGATGTCTATGGTTATAAGGTCATTGGAAACACGGCGATCTGTTGCGTCCACTGCAGTTTGCTACCTTATTCATACTTTTTGTCAAGTGATATTTTTTTTAAGCAGGGTTGCATGAGATACCTACACATAACGTTACGTTAGTGAATGTATCACACACAGTAACGTAACGTTAGACGGCGGTCAGCAGCACCGCATATTTTAGCCACCTACAAAAAGACAAACATAGTCAAATAAAGGTCAGTTAAAGTGTATACTATATTAAGAATATTTTTACATATTCCATAGAGCCCTGACATCTAACAAGTACAGCACTGTTCATTGTAATGTTCATGTATTTGTTGTTTTTCATGTGTACGCACACATAAACACATACAGTATGAGATGAGATCAATGAGATAAGGTAACAACATGATATAAACTGCTGTGGAACTAGTTACAATGCAATATTCCATGGAAATACAATGTTAACACTTTTGTGCAAGTAAGTACAGTTGCACTTGTTTTTTCAAATGTGTTTATACTGTAATGGAATGAGTTAAATGTTTAGAATAACTGGTTAATAGTGCTATTATGAAGTGCAATATCATTACTGTTTTTTTTAAAATAATAAATACATACAGCGTTTTAAAAGCATACACAATCTGTGTACATATATTAGTCTGTGGTTAAAGATACTTGAAATGACTCGAAACGCAAAATGCAGGACTTGGGACTTGACTTGAGACTTTCCAGTATTGACTTTGGACTTGACTCGGACTTGCCTGTATTGACTCGGGACTTGACTCGAGACTTGAGGTCAAAGACTTGAGACTTACTTGTGACTTGCAAAACAATGACTTGGTCCCACCTCTGATATATCCCAATAACCAATAACAGAAATGCTATTGCCAAAGCAAATTTGGTGTGTGTTATCAAAATTACAAGGCCCCAAGTCTTTCACTGGCGCACAAAATGAATGAATGAAACATTGATACACCGAGACTTGTTTCATACACAGATGCATAGTTGGCGTGATCGCAAGGTTTGGAAAACGAAAAGTTCACAAATAGAGGGGGTCTTAAATCAAGGTTGTACTGTATCAGTATCAGCATTGGTATGACTAATACTGCCCCTGTAATTACTTGGTAGTGCATCGATAACCACATTTGGAGCATCGCCCATAACTAATGTAAAGTATCGAACAACATAGGAATAAGTGATTATTACAATTCACCAGAAGTATCGATAGAAACATGTTACAATAGAAAGTAACCAGGTATCAACAGTAATATAGCAAGTAGATTATGAATAGTTTTAAAATATATAAAATAATGTCACCATAAATGATGCCGTATCTTACTGCATACGTCATCAGCCAAATTAAGAGTTTTCTAACCTGTTTTAAAATGTTTCAATTATCATATATATATCAAAATCATGTTATACATTATCATAGTGGCTTGATTATTTATCGCGATATAGAAGTTAGGCCATCCCTATCATTCAGCTGTTCAAAGTTCAGGTGACACCCTATCTCCATATCTCATGTGACAATGCATGCATTCACACATTTTCAGCTGGAGTTTCCCTCAAAGGAGACAGGGGGGATAGTGACAGGCAAGCGAGCAGGAGTGGGAGAATGAAATAGGAGGCGAGAATAAAAACAGATTGAATGTGCAGTGGATGCGATGGCATGTGGGTGGAGAGGGGAGGGGGTGTGTTGACGGTGAATAGTGGAGAGCGTAAAATCAATAGTAAACCCGATGTGAAATGGAATTTGAGGCTCAGTCTGATAGGGCTAAGATTCAGGAAGCATCCGTGGTGTATTCGTAAAGGACAATATTATAGATGAATATACTTGTGTGTATGTTTTTGTGTGTGTATGTGTGTGTGCGTGTGTGTGCGTGTGTGTGTGTGTGCGTGTGTGTGTGTGTGTGTGTGTGTGTGTGTGTTTGTGCGTGTGTGCACACTATGCACAGGAGCATGTGGGGCAAATGGAGGTCAAAAGCTTTACTATTTGCTGTGACTGAAAAGGGATCTCATGAGCAAGGTTTGTGGGAAGGGTTGGACTAAGTTGTGTGCGCATGTCATGAAACTTTAATGCTTTGCTTCACCATAGATGTGACTGGAGGACAGAGACAGATGCTTGTGTGGACGTGTGTGTGTGTGTTCGTGTGTTCGTGTGTACGTGCGTGCGTGCGTGCGTGTGTGTGTTAATCTCAGCCAGTATCACAGCCATGCCAATAAAGACGTGTCCCAAAAGAAAAAGGTGAGAGGTATTTTCAATATGGAGGAAAAAGTTGAGGGTAATGCAATATTTTGTGTGTGCGTGTGCAGGAATGTGAAAAGAGGAATCTATCTCCTTGACAGGAAGGTCATTTGGTGAGGGTGTGCCAGTAAAAGCAAGCAAAATGTAAGCCTGCAGAAGGAAGGCATTAAGAAGTGAAATGGAAGTGGTGCGATGAAAGACCAAGTTTAGCAGAGTTGCGACGAGAACAAGGCAAAAAAACACAGGCATTTGGTTGCCTATGTCATTGATGCTTATATTTTGATAAAGGTGCCTACAGCTTCAATATAGTCAAAAAGACTCCATTTTCTAACTCAAGTATTAAACCAGTGCATGCTATCGTACTGAGCAGCTAGGACAGAGACTCATATACAGTTGTCCTATTGTATGTGAAGTTTACCTTCCAGGAGTTTTCTGATCAACATCATACAGATTTTGCCGTCTTTAATCCGTTTTTCGGGTACACTTCTGTGTAGGCAAAACTAAGACATGTAAAGTTAAGCCTCTAGCCCTCCAAGCATCGGAACTAAGAAAGTTATTGCCATGGAGAGGAAGCAGATGACCAAATCAGAAAAACAAACCCTTAAAATGTTGCTGTGGAGGTTTCCCTTCTCAGGGTTCATCGGACCACCAAACATCGACATGCCAGGCTCTTCCAGGGTTACAACAATGTTTTATTGTCAGAAATGTACAAAGTCTTTCCGTGCTTTTCAGCAATGTTCAAGCCTTGGAGTGCTTTTCAGCAATTGTCTTTTTGTCGGACGCTCTCTCGCTCGTGCGCGTGCTTCGCCATTCAAATCCCCTCTGCTTCCCGACTGTTGCCTTTAACAGAGCGACAGGTGATTAGAAAAACCCTTTCATCTCTGTCATCCACTCACCTGTCCCCAATCTCGAAGCTGGTCCTACAACACCTCGCTTCGCTGCAGTTGCGCAGGCCACGCCCACCTCATACCTCCACCGCCAGACTCAGGCCGGGACGCCGTCCGTCCGCGCCTACTTACCCCTCCCCCGGGAGAGAGAGGGACAGAAGTCGGCCACGGCCATCTGTGCACCCTGTCTGTGGATCACTCTGAAATTGTAGGGTTGCAAAACTAGATACCAACGGGTGATCCGCACGTTGGCATCCTTCATGCTTTGGAGCCACTGGGGGGGTTTGTGGTCCGAGCAAAGGCTGAATGAGCGCCCCAGGAGGTAGTATAGGAGGGCCCCGACCGCCCACCTGATGGCGAGGCACTCCTTCTCCACTGTGCTGTACCTTGCCTCCCTTTCGGAAAGCTTGCGGCTGATGTAAAGGATGGGTCGGTCGACGCCCTCCACCTGCTGGGACAAAACAGCTCACAGTCCTCTGCCCGACGCAACAAAACTTAGGCATGTGTAGGACCGGTTCCTCGCAGAGGGCCTTCTTAACCCTCTCAAACGCCTGCTGGCACTGCTACGTCCACTGGACCAGATCTGGGGGACCCTTTCGGGTGAGGTCAGTTATTGGGCTGGTCAGGTCCGCAAACCGGGGGATAAACCTCCGGTAGTAACCTGCCAGACCCAAAAACTGCCTCACCTCTTTTTTCGTCTTGGGGGTTGGGCAGGCCGCAATTGCAGCTGTTTTATCTACCTGTGGCCGCACCTGCCCTCCTCCCAAGTGGTACCCCAAATACTGTACTTCCCTCCGGCAAACTGCACACTTTGCCGGATTGGCGGTGAGCCCTGCCTGCCTCAGGGACTCGAGCACTGCCCCCACCTGCCGCATGTGTTTTTCCCAGCCACTACTCTGGATGATGACATCATCCAGGTAGGCGGCCGCATATACAGCGCGGGGTCGCAGCACCCGGTCCATGAGGCGCTGGAACGTGGCGGGCGCACCGAACAAGCCAAACGGAAGTGTTGCAAATTGGTATAAACATTCCGGAGTGGAAAAGGCTGTTTTTTCCTTGGACTCTGGTGACAAGGGAATCTGCCATTAGCCCTTAGTTATATCGAGTGTCGTGAAAAAACGAGCAGTGCCCAGCCGATCCAGGAGCTCGTCGACCCGAGGCATGGGGTACTCGTCAAAACGTGATATTTCATTCACCTTGCGGTAATCCACACAGAACCGCACAGACCCATCCCTCTTCCCTACCAGAACTATGGGGCTGCACCACGCACTGTGGGATTCTTCTATTACTCCCAATTCCAGTATGGATTTTAATTCCTCCCGAACTATTTTGCGTTTGTGTTCGGGGAGCCTGTATGGCCGAGACTGCACCGTACCCCCCGGGCTGGTCTCGATATGATGCTGGATGAGATTCGTGCGGCCTGGCCGAGGGGAGAACACGTCAGAGAAGCGCCGCTGCAGTTTACCAACACCCGTTTTCTGCGCTAACGTGAGCTGGTTATCACAGGGGAGTGGAGAGGGAGGGACAAAGCGTGGGATCTCTGGTCCCAACTCCTCCTCCTCCCTCACTACTGTTACTATGGAGACAGGCTCCGCCTCCCTCCATGCCTTTTGCAGGTTTAGATGGTAGATTTGCGTGTCTCCGCCGCGGTCCGGGCGTCGAACCTCGTAATCCATATCACCCACTTGCCGTGTGACCTCGAAGGGTCCTTACCAGCGCGCAAGTGATTTCGAGCTGGATGTTGGGAGTAATAAAAGCACTTTTTCTCCCGGTAAAAATGTTCTTAGCTGGGTCCCTTGGGTCAAACTTTATATTTGCGGTTTGCAGTCATCACATAGTTTTTTCTTTATGTCCTACATTTGAGTTTGTTGCAGAGCAGGTCGTGCCAGTGTGGAACTGCGAACTAACAAGTTTGTGGCTGCTTCTTGTGGCTGCACATTTCCAATAACTAACATCAGCATGATCATTTTGATTTGGTCATAGAATATTACTTACTAGTTAGTCTAAAAACCCTCCTTGTCTTTGAATTCTTGCCAGCGAATGAAAGCCGGGCCATTGTTAATTCTTGACTCTCCTTTTTCTGTTTTTTGTCTCATCAGACAAAACTTTTAGATTCTTTGGTTGTTTTGCAGCTTCTGCCATTATACCAATAGTTGAACGTTAGTATTCGCACCAACTTCCGTCTTTGTAACAAACTGGGAAAGGCGGGAGTGACGTATGCCGTAACGCACATCACAGAATTGTTTATTTCTTAATAAATAACATCAGTATAATAATGAATAATCTTAATAAATAACATTAGATTTTTCATGCTGGATGAAAAACAGTAAATAAACACAACAGCTCAAGTAAAAACAGCGCTCTTGTTGTTTCTCCATTTGGGACTTCCCTTAACCTATAATGGCCCTATTAAACAGCATTAAACTAACTCTTCTACATAGGCAAACGGTATTAAATGCAGTATTAAATAATTATTTAGCTCTTGTTTAACCCATTAACAATTGGGAAAACATCTGTCTTTTAAAATTTCACTTGACTAGAACAATTCAGATATACAAGCTCATGATGTCACTTTGTGCCCCACTAAAAACTTGTACACTTGCTATATTTGAACATAAAAGACTAATGTGTTTGAAAGACTTCAAATGTCATTTAGAGCTCTAACAATTTTGTTATCTTCTGAACAATTTCATTACCGTATTTTTTTAACTGTAAGTCACAGTTTTTTTCATAGTTTGGCCGGGGGTGCGACATATACTGTGGAGCGACTTATGTGTGAAATTATTAACACATTCTTGTGGAATATCAAATAATATTATTTATCTAATTCGCGGAAGAGACGAAGAAAATGTCAGCAATCGTCACCCACAGGTCAGCAGTCGTCACACACACGGCAACCTGTAAGAATTTGGCGGCGGAGGGTCATGGAAGAAGTGCATTGTGGGTCATGGAATGCTAACTGCTATATGCTTTATGCTACTGCCGTAGCTGTTAAAATGTATTATTTCATCGTTGGCAGTAACTTATAAAAACTGAGAAGGGCTGAACAAAAATTGGACCGAAAAGGAAATCATGTACTACAGATTACAAGCTGGACGTAGTGAAATATGCAGCAGAAAACGACAAGAGGGAGCAGCGCATACCTTTGGAGTTGGCAGAGTTGTTTAGAAGCAACATCGAGGAAGAAGATTTCATCAGATTTATCGATTAGGAGTGACAGATTGTTTGGTAAACATATAGCATGTTCTATACGTTATAATTATTTGAATGACTCTTACCATAATATGTTATTTTAACATACCAGGCACATCCTCAGTTGGTTATTTATGCGTCATATAACGTACACTTGTTCAGCCTGTTGTTCATTA
The DNA here is from genome assembly GCF_033978795.1 of Nerophis ophidion. Classification (NCBI taxonomy): domain Eukaryota; kingdom Metazoa; phylum Chordata; class Actinopteri; order Syngnathiformes; family Syngnathidae; genus Nerophis; species Nerophis ophidion. The sequence goes on along the minus strand of NC_084621.1, from coordinate 35,733,149 downwards.
TTCTTTATTTATTTTACATTGCCTTTCAAATGTCTATTCTTGGTGTTGGGTTTTATCAAATAAGTTTCTCCCCAAAATGCGACCTATACTCCAGCGCGACATATATATTTTTTTTCCTTCTTTATTATGCATTTTCGGCCGGTGCGACGTATACTCTGGAGCGATTTATATAATCCGAAAAATACGGTAAAGGCCCATCCAGTTGTAGTACATTGAAAAGCCAATGCTTAGGGCTAAGTGAACTTTTGCCCACAATGACAATAACATGTTGGGGCTTTATATAATATTTAGTGCACGACCAGGAATGTTTTCTTAATGCGGTTTTCATTGACGGTAAACAAGCGTGGTTGAATGGATTAGAGAAAACTGCTAGACCTGCACACATCATCGCATTGCATCGTTGAATATGAACAGAGTGTTGCATATTGTATATTGAGAGTTTATTGTCTTCTTATGCTTTCACATATGTATTGAAGGCCTACTGAAACCCACTACTACCGACCACACAGTCTGATAGTTTATATATCAATGATGAAATATTAACATTGCAACACATGCCAATACGACCTTTTTAGTTTACTAGATTGCAATTTTAAATTTCCCGCGAAGTATCCTGTTGAAAACGTCGCGGAATGATGACGCATATGATGACGCCTGCACGTCATCGCTTAATTACACAGTATTCTGGACATCTGTGTTGCTGAATCTTTTGCAATTTGTTCAATTAATAATGGAAAAGTCAAAGTAGAAAGATATAGGTGGGAAGCGGTGTATTGCAGCTGCCTTTAGCAACACAAAAACAGCCGGTGTTTCCTTGTTTACATTCCCGAAGATGAAGCTTTACTATGGAACAGAGCGGTCAAGCGAACATGGTTCCCGACCACATGTCAACCGGCAGGTTTCGGTGAGAAAATTGTGGTAATAAGTCGGCTCTTACCGTAGACATGAGCGGAGCTTGCGTCCTCCTGCAGCTGCAGACCCTCTTACCTCCTCCCACCGGAGACACTGGCGGTCACCACACCTGTGGCCACACGCCTCCGACTTTCAGGTACCATATAATCTCACTAAAACACTAGTAACACAATAAGTAGATAAGGGATTTTCCAGAATTATCCTATTAAATGTGTCTAATAACATCTAAATCGCTCCCACTGCCCTCGCCTTTTTTTTAATGTTATTTATTTTATTTTATTTTTTTAATTCTAGTCCTTCACTGTCACTATCCTCATCCACAAATCTTTCATCCTCGCTCAAATTGATAATAATAATAATAATAATAATGGATTAGATTTATATCGCGCTTTTCTATTGTTAGATACTCAAAGCGCTCACAGAGAAGTGGGAACCCATCATTCATTCACACCTGGTGGTGGTAAGCTACATCAGTAGCCACAGCTGCCCTGGGGTAGACTGACGGAAGCGTGGCTGCCAGTTTACGCCTACGGCCCCTCCGACCACCACCTATCATTCATTCATCATTCATTCACCAGTGTGAGTGACACCGGGGGCAAGGGTGAAGTGTCCTGCCCAAGGACACAACGGGGATGGGGAAATTGTCGCTTTCTCGGTCCGAATCGCTCTCGCTGCTGGTGGCCACGATTGTAAACAATGCGAGGATGTGAGGAGCTCCACAACCCGTGACGTCAGGCGCACATCGTCTGCTACTTCCGTTAAAGGCAAGGCTTTTTTATTAGCGACCAAAAGTTGCAAACTTTATCGTGGATGTTTTATACTAAATCCTTTCAGCAAAAATATGGCAATATCGTGAAATTATCAAGTATGACACATAGAATGGACCTGCTATCCCCGTTTAAATGAGAAAATCTCATTGCAGTAGGCCTTTAAACTTGTTTACCCTCACTTAGCTCATTTGACTTCCAGATTGCATAACTCCTGTTTTGCCCGGGGATGCATTGGGTTGCATAGCATTGTACTACGTCTGGGACTCCACGGTTCATAAGAAGCAGAATTAAACCCATCACTCGCCAAATAAGCTGTAATGACATGAAAATAGCGCATAGGAAAAGAGATGGGTTTGTCGGGGCGTCACGGCCAACGTGGCTCATATCATTTTTCGAGAAGCACATGTCCAAACAGAGGGGCAATGAGTGCCAAGGGCGTAGAATTGGGTAGGGACACTAGGGACACATCCCTACCAATATCCAGCCGCTACTGTGTAGTCACCATCAATACAAGCGCTGCCCGTATTGGTTTAGTCAATGATTATGGCACACAAAGGGTTAAATGTCGGTCTCTGCTAGAAGTCCTGCCTCTAACCTAAATATCGCTCCCTGATTGGTTACCACTTTCATGCTAACTTAAGTTTGATTGGCTGTCCCCGCTGTCACTCCTTCTGCTTGTAAAAGCTAGCCTACATGCTAGTTGCTAGTGAGCGGACGAGAGGCACTGTGTCACGCCAAAATTCTTCCCCCCTACAAAAACCTTCCCCCCTCCTTTTACTTCCGTGGTCATGATTAATACAGACGTTTTGTTAACGCTATATTATAAAAATATAACGCTGTATTATTAAAATACAGATGTTTTGTTAACGCTATATTAGAAAAAAAATAGAACAAATTAAAAAAAACTATTTACAAACACAAGCTATGGGATGACGTAAGAGGAAACATGAGGAAATGTAAACCCGGAAGTAAATGCGTCATCCCATAGTTTGTTTTTAAATGTTTGTATTTTTTTTTTGTATTTTTTATATTATAATGTTAACAAAACGTCTGTATTTTTATAATATAGCGTTATATTTTTATAATATAGCGTTAACAAAACGTCTGTATTAATCATGACCCCGGAAGTAAATAGGGGGGAAGAAATTTGGCGTGACAAGTGCAACTCGGTGTAAGTTGTAAGTTCTAACTTGTAAGTAAGTGTAAGTTGTAAGTAAGTGTAAGTTGTCAACATGTTTGGCATTTGTTGTTCCTGGCACACGGTAGCTAGATGGATTTTAATATCAGTGGTGTGATTTACATTGTGTTTGTGTCTGTTTGCGTGCGTGTGTGCTGTAGGTTTTTAAGGATGTCAATGAAAAGAAAACTCGATATAAGAGACTTCTTTAGGAGTCAAACTGTAAGTTACTTCAAGGGTGTATAGAGGCTCAACAATATTGAATATTTCAACAATATATTACTCCAGTCACGCCCCTTAGAGTGCTATAATGAGCATATACCATGGACTGGAGTGATATATTGCTTTTATAAAACGGTTACAAATAAAGGCATTATGAAATAGGAATACTCAATCAATTTAATGTAGTTTTATTCAACCAGAAATACATATTATCCAATAAAATAGCCTCACTGTGGAAAAAATAGTCCCACCTATCCAGACGTTAGCTCCAAATTAGCACTGCATCTCGTCTTTTCCTCCGCTTTTTTTCAGGTGAAAGTCAATGCTCAGTCCCCTTTACCATTGTTAACCCACCCCGGAGGTGAAAGTTACCCTTAAACATGTGAATTCAACTACTTTAGTCCATTTTTTAACATCGTAAAAACATCAGCTGTCTTTTACTACGGACTGCAACAGTCCGTTGTCATGAATACATGACAACAACCATTCATAGCAGTCATGCGTGCCTGAGGTGGAGTGATAGCCTACGCTGTGATAAGGCTTTAGAATATTTAAACCACGGTTAACAGCCAATCAGATCGCCGGATTTCACTTTTCCGTTTTATTTTTGAAATTATTTTTTAGTTTCATGTATTTGTGTAGAAGTGAGCAACGGTTTGAAAATACCAAAGTGGTGGAAATACAATAAACCCTCACAAGATGTTCAGGTGATTTTACAATGCTAAAATATAATTAATTAATATGAAGTAATATTCATATTTAGTAAAAAATGCATTTTTGCTCAGGCAGTAACTGTACCATCAAGCTCTATGGTCATTGTCCTTAATGTATCTGTCATGCATCAACATATTTTTGGCCAGCAGTTCATTTCTGTGACAGACCGGCGGAGGCATGTGTTTGGCTCTTTCAAATAGGAACAACCAGTGGACACTAATCTGCTTGTATTTCAGTATTAGTGACAAACATATTTACAGTACAAAAGCAGCAATAGAAATAAGTAGATGAAGGGAAAAATTGTGAGTGATTTAAACACAAGTTGGGGAAAAGATTATTACAGTTCATTTATGTTTATTTACAATGTTGTATTGCATGAATGTATTTCTGATGTTGTTGATGGACAGTAGGCTATGTTAATTGGCAGTATGATGCACAGTTGCACTACAGCCCTACACTAAAGAGTAAAGATGAGAACTCTTCCAAGTTGTCTCCTTTGCTTTCATTTTAGTTGCTTTACCCTATAACATCTGCATGATGTGAAATTATGATTGCTAATGTAAAAAAAAAAAAGTAAACTTTCAGAGTGCTGCCTTGGAGCACTTTTGTGTCCCCACCAATCTCAAAATCAAACCTACTCCCTCGATGAGTGCCATTGCCGTCAGGGCAGCCGTGGCCACTGTGAAATTCCTGCCCTCGTCCCCAAGATAAATGCTGAACAATTTGAACACATTATATCACAAAACTACCTTAGGTGTTTGTAGTCCATTCTATTGTAAGGTTTTTCAAACACTATTTGTTGTCTGTTACTTTTGCAAAGGCATGTTGCATGTTAAAATTGTGGTCTTTTGTGGGGGGGAAAGCATCCATCCATCCATCTTTTTCCGCTTATCCGAGGTCAGGTCGCGGGGGCAGCAGCCTAAGCAGGGAAGCCCAGACGCTCCTCTCCCCAGCCACTTCGTCCAGCTCTTCCCGGGGAATCCCGAGGCGTTCCCAGGCCAGCCGGGAGACATCAGAACCACATCATCTGCAAAAAGCAGAGAACTAATTCTGCAGCCATCAAACCGGATTCCCTCAACGCCTTGACTGTGCCAAGAAATTATGTCCATAAAAGTTATGAACAGAATCGGTGACAAAGGACAGCCTTGGCGGAGTCCAACCCTCACTGGAAATGGGTCCGACTTACTGCCGGCAATGCGGACTAAGCTCTGACACTGATCGTACAGGGAGCGGACTGCCACAATCAGACAGTCTGATACCCCATATTCTCTGAGCACTCCCCACAGGACTTCCCGAGGGACACGGTCGAATGCCTTCTCCAAGTCCACAAAGCACATGTAGACTGGTTTGGCAAACTCCCATGCACCCTTAAGGACCCTGCCGAGAGTATAGAGCTGGTCCACAGTTCCACGACCAGGACGAAAACCACACTGTCCCTCCTGAATCCGAGGTTCTACTATCCGGCGTAGCCTCCTCTCCAGTACACCTGAATAGACCTTACCGGGAAGGCTGAGGAGTGTGACCCACGATAGTTGGAACACACCCTCCGGTTCCCCTTCTTAAAGAGAGGAACCACCACCCCGGTCTGCCAATCCAGAGGCACCGCCCCCGATGTCCACGCGATGCTGCAGAGTCTTGTCAAACAAGACAGCCCCACAGCATCCAGAGCCTTAAGGAACTTCGAGCGGATCTCATTTACCCCCTGGGCCTTGCTGCAAAGGAGCTTTTTAACTACCTCAGCAACCTCAGCCCCACAAATAGGAGAGCCCACCACAGATTCCCCAGGCCCCGCTTCCTCATAGGAAGACGTGTTGGTGGGATTGAGGAGGTCTTTGAAGTATTCCCTCCACCGATCCACAATGTCCGAAGTCGAAGTCAGCAGAACACCATCCGCACCATACATGGTGTTGACATTGCACTGCTTCCGCTTCCTGAGGTGGCGGATGGTGGTCCAGAATCGCTTCGAAGACATCCGGAAGTCGTTTTCCATTGCTACCCCGAACTCCTCCCATGTCCGAGTTTTTGCCTCTGCAACCGCTGAAGTCGCACACACTTTGGCCTGTCGGTACCTGTCCGCTGCCTCTGGAGTCCTATGAGCCAAAAGAACCCGATAGGACTGTTTCTTCAGCTTGACGGCCTCCCTCACCGCCGGTGTCCACCAACGGGTTCTCGGATAACCGCCACGACAGGCACCAACTACCTTGTGGCCACAGTTCCAATGAGCTGCCTCGACAATAGAGGTGCGTAACATGGTCCACTCTGACTCAATGTCCCACACCTCCCTCGTGACATGTTCAAAGTTCTTCCGGAGGTGGGAATTGAAACTCTCTCTGACAGGAGACTCTGCCAGACGTTCCCAGCAGTGCCTCACAACGCATTTGGGCCTGTCAGGTCTGTCCGGCATCCTCCCCCACCATCGCACCCAACTCACCACCAGGTGGTGATCGGTCGAAAGCTCCGCCCCTCTCTTCACCTGAGTGTCCAAAATATGAGGCTGCAAATCTGATGACACAACTACAAAGTCGATCATGGAACTGTGGCCTAGGGTGTTCTGGTGCCAAGTGCACCCTTTTGTTTGAACATGGTGTTTGTTATGGACAATCTGTGACGAGCACAAAAGTCCAATAACAAAACACCACTCGGGTTCAGATCCGGACGGCCATTCTTCCCAATCACGCCTCTCCAGGTTTCACTGTCGTTGCCTACATAAGCATTGAAGTCCCCCAGTAGGACAAGGGAATCACCCGGGGGAGCACTTTCCAGTACTCCCTCGAGTGTACCCATAAAGGGTGGGTGCTCTGAACTGCTATTTGGTGCGTAAGCACAAACTACAGTCAGGACCCGTTCCCCCACCCTAAGGCGGAGGGAGGCTACCCTCTCGTCCACTTGGTTGAACTCCAACGTGCAGGCTTTGAGCTGGGGGGAAACAAGAATTGCCACCCCAGCCCGTCGCCTCTCTCTGCCGGCAACTCCAGAGTGGAAGAGAGTCCAGCCCCTCTCGAGAGAAGTGGTTCCCAGGCCCTTGCTCTGTGTCGAAGTTAGTCCGACTATATCCAGCCGGAACTTCTCCACTTCGCGCACTAGCTCAGGCTCCTTCCCCCCCAGTGAGGTGACGTTCAACGTCCCAAGAGCTAGCTTCTATAGCCGAGGATCGGACCGCCAAGTGCCCTGCCTTCAGCTTCCGCCCAGCTCACATCACACCCGACCTCTATGGCCCCTGCTATGGGTGGTGAGCTCATTGGAGGGGTGACCCACGTTGCCTCTTCGGGCTGTGCCCGGCCGGGCGCTCGCCATCGAGCCCCACCTCCGGCCCTGGCTCGAGAAGGGGGCCCCGGTGACCCGCGTCCGGGCGAAGGAGATCTGGGTCCATGATTTGTCTTCTTTATAAAGGTCTTCTAGCTGCTCTTTGTCTGATCCCTCACCTAGGACCTGTTTGTCTTGGGAGACCCTACCAGGGGGTATAAAGCCCCTGGACAACATAGCTCTTAGGATCATTGGGACACGCAAACTTCTCTACCACGATAAGGTGGCAGCTCAAAACTACTGTAGGTGTTTGTAGTCCATTCTATTGTAAGTTTTTTCAAACACTATTTGTTGTCTTTTTCTTTTGCAACGGCATGTTGCATGTTAAAATTGTGGTCTTTTGTTGGGGGAAAGCATGGATTAAATTTAGTTCTGAGCTTGCTTGTGGAACGCAACGAGCTTGTAAATTGACGTACCACTGTATTTATATAAACATTTCTAAAAGGTTGGTATTGTTTTGTTTAGCATACTTCCAACTTTGTTTTGTGAAGTTGATCAAGTATACGGCAGAAAATCTTACTTTTATCTTGAAAGCCCTTGAAAAGTGCTTTGAGTGTGACTTTGGTAAAGGTTTAATGAACCTTGTATAACACTGTCAGTCTTGGTTTGCGCTGAAGGACGAGACATTGTTAGTGTCGATGGCTTAACTACTGCCAAGTTCATTTACTCCTTGCGTCTTCAAATCAAGTGTGCTATCTGCTGGCATAACTTGGTTTTACTTCACTTGCCGCATCTCTGACTCAGCATTGGCTTTTGTGAGCGTTGCCTAATAGCATTGTTTCCTCTGGAAAAAGGAGCGTGAGTGTCAGAAAATGTAAATTAATAAAGAAAAATGTTCGTGGATTTTGATGATCTAAACAGAGTGCACATTTGTATTGATTTTCACTTTACCATTGAATCTCTGACTCATGTAATCATGACTGAATGTTACATTCTGTGGCCAATCAATAGTTTACTTTTTATTATAGCTGAATAAAGATGGACCTTCTTATATATCTATATCAATCACGCTAAGGCTACTCAGTTAAAATAATAAAAGGGCCTGCCTGATTTGTCTATATAAATAGTTGAAATATTGAAAGATTCAATGCAGCATACTTGAATTCAAGGCATGTTTGAAAAAAAATGGGAACAACACTTTTTATAATCGTTTATAATCATTATAAAAGACATGACGATGGATTTCTTTTTTCTTTAAACATTCTAACTCGGAAATAAAGGTCTGCTTACAGCGGAGCCGATGGGAGGTCGTCTATTGGAGTGGTTCTCAAATGGGGGTACGCGTACCCCTGGGGGTACTTGAAGGTATGCCAATGGGTACATGAGATTTTTTGAAAATATTCTAAAAATAACAGCAATTCAAAAATCCTTTATAAATATATTTATTGAATAATACTTCAACAAAATATGAATGTAAGTTCATAAACTGTACTAAAACACAACAATGCAATATTCAGTGTTGACATCTAGATTTTTTGTGGACATGTTCCATAAATATTGATGTTAAAGATTTATTTTTGTGAAGAAATGTTTAGAAATAAGTTCATGAATTCAGATGGATCTCAATTACAATCCCCAAAGAGGGCACTTTTAGTTGATGATTACTTCTAGTATGTGTAGAAACCTTTATTTATAGTTGAATAACTTGTTTTTTTTTTAACAAGTTTTTAGTTATTTTTATATCTTTTTTTCCAAATAGTTCCAGAAAGACCACTACAAATGAGCAATATTTTGCACTGTTATACAATTTAATAAATCAGAAACCGATGACATTGTGCTGTATTTTACTTCTTTATCTCTTTTTTTCAACCAAAAATGCTTTGCTCTGATTAGGGGCACTTGAATTAAAAAAATGCTCACAGGAGGTACATCAGTGAAAAAAGGTTGAGAACCACTGGTCTATTGTGCCCATCAAACCCAATAAAAAAAACATCCAAAAAGTGCAAGCGATACTCAATTTACATTTTGTGCCATTAATATGTCTATCTGTGTTGGCCCTGCGACGATGTGGCGACTTATCCAGGGTGTACACCGCCTTCTGCCCGATTGTAGCTGAGATAGGCACCAGCGACCCCAAAAGGAATAAGCGGTAGAAAATGGATAGATAGATGGATAATATTAATCAAGAATTTGTGATATTTTTATTATAAATGCAAACGCAAAAAAACTATTTATAGTGGTGCCGTTATCACAAGCTTGTGTGCCAATTTTGACTTGATTGACTAATGAGCTGCGTCCTCGTTTCCTTCCTTTCTTAATTATAGATTATATATCATGCCTCATATCTGGATAATAGAAGGTCCAGGACGTATTCCGACAAGTTGGTACACTTTGACATAAGTCATGACTCTCACCTGGATAGTAAAATGATGTGGATATAAACTGAGAAGTTGGTAAACTTTGACATCCAATTAGACTCGGCATTGGCAAAAGATGCTGGTTTGCACCCACCCTTTTTTATCCATTTGCAAGGCTTATGAGTCAGTCTTCATCTAAACGGAAATACCGTATTTCCTTGAATTGCCGCCGGGGCGGTAATTAATTTAAAACCTCTTCTCACTCCTGCGCTTACCAAAGGCATGCGGTAAAAGTAAGCATGCGCTAATTATTTTAAAACCTCTTCTCACTCCGGCACTTACCAAAGGTATGCAGTAAAAATTTGAGTGTGATGTAAGCTTGGACCTTAAATCCTACTGAATATATCTTAATCTTCTTCCCTTTATGCGATTTAAAATTACCGGTATTGAAATCAGCCTCCTCCATTTTGAAAATAATGACAGGGGAAATGTCCATTGTGACGTTACGAGTTTGACCAGGCGGTAATACTAAGCATGCGCTAATTATTTTGGGTAGCGAGTTTGACTCAGCAGTAATTCAAGGCACGTGCATACCATATGCCCTGCGGCAAGTCAAGGAAATACGGTACTTCAAAATCTTGACAGTCGCCATCCCAGTGAGAGCAGACATTGTACAGTAAGTGCCATGTTTTTATGTTGGGTAGCTCTCGTGAAGTCTGCATGAGTTCAGCGTTGTAGTTGAAGGAAAACGTAAACATTGTGATGCGTATATGAAATTAATACGCTGCCATATCCTTAAAATGAAAACAATATGGAAACTCTACATGTGATTGTTACTATATTACTTAATACTTACAGTGTGAATACACAATGTTGATGGAAGTGTTGAGATGTTTTTATAAACTCTTTATAAGCAAAATAGAATGACTCTCATAGGATCCATTGTAAGCATACTTTTGCTCGCCTTTTTTACGAGTTAGAATGCATAACAAAGAGAAACGTGTGCTTGTGTTACATAGGGATTGTGAATGATTGGCAAAACACTTTACCCACCTACTCTCAGTGCCACCCACTCTGGTTTAAATGTAGCTTGAAGCGGTTTAGGGTTAATTCTAAACTCTGTTGTACCTGATTTCCACTGTAATATTGACACAGATTACAAATATTATTTCTCTAATGGATATGCTGTTGTTAAATAGCAGACAGCATCTACTACCAAGAATGTATCGGAGCGGATGCAGCTCAGAAGCAAAGAAAGACTGGTGGGGAGAGTTTTTTCGATTGAGTTTTTGGACAGAGAATCGTGGAAACAAAACTTTCATAGGACTCGGAGTTCATTCCTAAGGTTCTGTGGATTGATGGAAATAGTTTTAATTCCAAAGGAAAAGGCAGTTTGTGACCTGCCTGACCGATACTGTTCTAAATGAACGTTGCTTTTGTTCTGGACTATCTTGCCAGTTATTCTTAATCAGTTTGGAGTGCACAAATGCAGCCTGAAGAGATTTGTGTATGCTTAATTAGTCGCCTTTAATTTACCTGCTTCATTCTCTTTTCCATCGATTGTATTTCGTTCTGGAGTCCGAATTAAGCCGGCATTCTAATTTTCTTTAGCTACCTTTTTACAAAACCCAAAACCATCGAAGTTGGCACTTTGTGTAAATCTTAAAAAAAAAAACAGATTCAAATGATTTGCAAATCCTTTTCAACCTATATTCAATTGAATACAAGCCCCGTTTCCATATGAGTTGGGAAATTGTGTTAAATGTAAATATAAACGGAATATAATGATTTTCAAATCATTTTCAACTTATTTTCAGTTGAATATGCTACAAAGACAACATATTTGATGTTCAAACTGATAAAAGAGATTTTTTTGCAAACAATCATTAACTTTAGAATTTGATGCCAGCAACATGTGACAAAGAAGTTGGGAAAGGTGGCAATAAATACTGATAAAGTTGAAAAATGCTCATCAAACACTTATTTGGAACATCCCACAGGTGTGCAGATCAATTGGGAACAGGTGTGTGCCATGATTGGGTATAAAAGCAGTTTCCATGAAATGCTAAATAATTCACAAACAAGGATGGGGTGAGGGTCACCACTTTGTAAGCAAATTGTCGAACAGTTTTAGAACAACATTTCTCATTGAGCTATTGCAAGGAGATTAGGGATTTTACCATTTCCGGTCCGTAAAATCATCAAAAGGTTCAGAGAATCTGGATAAATCACTGCACGTAAGCGATGATATTACAGACCTTTGATCCCTCAGGCTGTACTGCATCAAAAACCGACATAAGTGTGTAAAGGATATCACCACGTGGGCTCAGGAACACTTCAGAAAACCACTGTCAGTAACTACATGGGTTGCTACATCTGTAAGTGCAAGTTAAAACTCTGCTATGCAAAGCAAAACCCATTTATCAACAACACCAAGGAACGCCACTGACTTCGCTGGGCCCGAGCTTATCTAAGATGGACTGATGCAAAGTGGAAAAGTGTTCTGTGGTCTGAGGAGTCCACATTTCAAATTATATTTGGAAACTGTGGACGTGGTGTCTTCCGGAACAAAGAGGAAAATAACCATCCGGATTATTATAGGCGCAAAGTTCAAAAGCCAGCATCTGTGATGGTATGGGGGTGTATTAGTGCCCAAGGCATCGGTAACTTACACATCTGTGAAGGCAAGCAATGTTATCATGGATGCCCCTGCTTATTTCAGCAAGACAATGCCAAGCCACATGTTACTGTACAACAGCGGGGCTTCGTAGTAAAAGAGTGCGGGTACTTTTTTAGCCCGCCTACAGTCCAGACCTGTCTCCCATCGAAAATGTGTGGCGCATTATGAAGCGTGAAATACGACAGCAAAACCCTGGACTGTTGAACGACTGAAGCTCTACAGAAAACAAGAATGAGAAAGAATTCGACTTTCAAAGCTTCAACACTTAGTTTCCTCAGTTTCCAAACGTTTATTGAGTGTTGTTAAAAGAAAAGGTGATGTAACACAGTGGTGAACATGCCCTTTCCCAACTACTTTGGCACATGTTGCAGCCATGAAATTCTAAGTTAATTATTATTTGCAAAAAAAAAATCAAATTTATGAGTTTGAACATCAAATATCTTGTCTTTGTAATGCATTCAATTGAATATGGGTTGAAAATGATTTGCAAATCATTGTATTCCGTTTATATTTACGTCTAACACAATTTCCCAACTCATATGGAAACGGGGTTTGTATATTGCAAAGACAAAATACTTAACGTTCGAACTGGTAAACATTTTTTTTTTTTACAAATATGAGCTCATTTGGAATTGGATGTGTGCAACATGTTTAAAAAAAGCTGGCACAAGTGGCAAAAAACACTGAAAAGGTTGAGGAATGCTCATCAAACACTTATTTGGAACATCCCACAGGTGAAAAGGCTAATTGGGAACATGTGGGTTCCATGATTGAGTATAAAAGCAGCTTCCATGAAATGAAAGGATGGGGCGAGAGTCACCACTTTGTGAACAAATGCGAGAGCAAATTGTGTAATAACAACATTTTCTGACCAGCTATTGGAAGTAATGTAGGGATTTCACCATCTACCGTTCTGTAATATCATCAAAAGGTCCAGAGAATATGGGGAAATCACTGCACGTAAGCAGCAAGGCTGAAAACCAACATTGAATGCCCATGATCCCTCATCAAAAAACACTTCAGAAAACCACCGTCAGTAACTACAGTTTGTAAGTGCAAGTTAAAACTGTACAATGCAAAGCGAAAGCCATTTATCAACAACACTCAGAAACACCACCGGCTAGGCTGGGCCCAAACTCATCTACGATGGACTGATGCAAAGTGGAAAAATGTTCTGTGGTCTGATGAGTCCACACTTCAAATTGTTTTTGGAAACTCTGGACGTCGTGTCCTCCGGACCAAAGAGGAAAAGAACCCTCCGGACTGTTATAGGCGCAAACTTCAAAAGAGACCATCCGTGACGGTATGGAGGTGTATTAGTGCCCAAGGCATGGGTAACTTACACATCTGTGAAGGCACCATTAATGCTGAAAGGTACATGCAGGTTTTGAAATAACAAATTTCGCCATGACAATGTCAAGCTACATTCTCCACGTGTTACAACAGTGTGGCTTAGTAGTAAAAGAGTGCAGGTACTAGACTGGCCTGCCTGTAGTCCAGATCTGTGTCCCATTGAAAATGTGTGGTATATTATGAAGCGTAAAATACGACATCAGCGTTGTCAATTGTCAATGTCAAGCTGTTGAACAATTTAAGCTGTATATCAAGCAAAAATGGGAAGGAATGCCACCTGAAAAGCTTAAACAATGGTCTCCTAAGTTCCTCAACATTTACTGAGTGTTGTTAAAAGGAAAGGCCATGTAACACATTGGTAAAAATGCCCCTGTGCCAACTTTTTTGCAATGTGTTGCTGCCAATAAATTCTAAGTTAATGATTATTTGCCAAAAAACAATACATTTCTCAGTTCAAACATTAAATATCTTGTCTTTGCAGTTGATTTAATTTAATATAAATTGAAAAGGATTTGCAAATCTTTCTATTCTGTTTTTTTTTTACGACTTACACAACTTGCCAACTTCACTTTTTTGTAAATGGTTTTGTAAATGAAACAGTAGATGTACTTCAAAATGCTCTGTTCTTTTAATGTGTGAAGCAAATAAACCGTCTCCTCTTCATTACATTTGTTGCTTAGATCTGGGTTTCAATCGCATAATCCAGGTGTGTTAGTCCGACTTTTTAAAGACCGAACACAATTGGATTAAGGTCTTTCAATGGGTTGTAGGATTCTTATTTGAAGCTGAAATATTTAAGAAATCTGACTAATTTAGTGCATGGACAGGTTCTAATTGAAGACATTGAGGTAATGTCCGAGAAGATTTGAGTGCCTGCAAATGTACTTTGTGTAGGACATTGTATGTGCTGTATGTCAGGGGTCCCCAACTTTTTTTGCACTCCGGACCGGTTTAATTTTGGCAATTTTTTCACAGACCGGCTTTACACTTTCGCCATATAAATACAACAAAAATAAGTGTATGAAAAATACAACTCATGATATCCCTAAAGTAGTGGGAGCGCTTAGCTTGTTTCTTTGCAATGAGATGGAGACTGCAAATGGAAATCAGCCTTTGGCTACAATCTGTCACATTTATATTTTGTTTGTTCATTAATGTGGGCTTCACGGTGGCAGAAGGGTTAGTGCGTCTGCCTCACAATACGAAGTTCCTGCAGTCCTGAGTTCAAATCCAGGCTGGGGATCTTTCTGTGTGGAGTTAGCATGTTTCCCCGTGAATTCGTGGGTTCCCTCCGGGTACTCCGGCTGCCTCCCACTTCCAAAAACATGCACCTGGGGATAGGTTGATTGGCAACACTAAATTGGCCCTTGTGCGTGAATGTGAGTGTGAATGTTGTCTGTCTATCTCTGTTGGCCCTGCGATGAGGTGGCGACTTGTCCAGGGTGTACCCCACCTTCCGCCCGATTGTAGCTGAGATAGGCGCCAACGCCCCCCGCGACCCCTAAGGGAATAAGCGGTAGAAAATGGATGGATTGTTCATTAATGTGCATTGTATCAGGTCAACAAAGTTATAACAAATATGACAAATGGCAACTTCCTATAAGGTGATTTATTGTAGGAGATTTATTGTAATTCTTTAAACGAGCGTATTGGTGTGTCAAGTGGGGCAGGTGTAAGTTAAGTCGGGGAAAAAAGCAGTAGTTAATCAATTATTTATTGTTTCTCTGCATCCGGTCGCAACTGTCACGGACTGATACCAGTCCCCATACCGGTGGTAGTTGGGGACCACTGCTGTATTTCACTGTGCGGTAGGTCATCCTCTCAATATACGATCTTTGGTCATGCACAGCCGGTGTTCTGTCAATGTCTACTACCCGTCGATGTCTGCTCCCCAACGCTACTGAGCATGCGCCCAAACGCAAATATTTGAAATATTTGCCTCAAACAAAAAGCAGCTGCTTCTTGTGCAAGTAATTATTGATTTTAAATTATGTTTCTTTAATTGTAAGTTTTGACCCGCAACCATGTTGACAATTACAGCATGAGAAATCTACTGGTAGTTTTTTCCGAGGAAGCAGCTAAATTCGACAGGACACCGACTACAACTCCAATAACGTAATGCAATAAAGTCTACTTCTATACTCTAAACCAGGGGTGTCAAACTCGATTTACCTGGGGGCCACTGGATGCAGAAACTGGGTGAGGCTGGGCCGCAAGAAAAGATTTCTTAAAAAATCTAACATGCACTTTTTAATAAATTCACCTTCTATGAATGGCTTTCCCGCCCTAGCAACATACTTGCCAACCCTCACAATTTTTCCGCGAAACTCCTGAATGGGGTGTGTATAGAGTTAGGTCTGCACGGGATTCTGGGTAATTGTTCTGTTTATGTTTATGTTGTATAACGGTGCGGATGTTCTCCCGAAATGTGTGTCATTCTTGTTTGGTGTGGGTTCACAGTGTGGCACATATTTGTAACAGTGTTAAAAGTTTTTTTACGGCCACCCATAGTGTGACCTGTGTAGCTGTTGATCAAATATGTCTTGCAATGATGCACGTGTGTCTCACATGGCCAGATGCAACATATAACTGGGCTTGCACGCTGCCAGTTCAGGCCATTATGGCACTCCCTCAATATTGTTGATCTGGTAAAAAGTGACAGGGGTTTTGAGAGAATTGGTGCCCTGAAATTCAGGGGTCTTCCGGGAAAATTGGGGACGTGGGCAAGCATGACCTATCAAGCG